>NW_020664598.1:949425-991858 GCF_002925995.2 Terrapene triunguis | reverse complement strand
CATCACACAGCCCCCTGGCTCCAGGCGCTGGGGCTGAAGGAAAACAAGAATTCGCATCAGGGCTGGCCCCAGGGCTGGCCCCACTGGCTAGCGCCTGGCTCCCTGCGCGGGGTAACACCGGGCAGCATTCGCTGCGTGCTCCAGGGCAGGAGCGATCTCGGCCACAGGTTCGCGCCTCCCTCGCAGCGCAGGCCGCCCCGCCCCGCCCCGCCCCTGGGAGTAGACGGAAGGCGGCTCGGCCTGAGGCACCTCCCCCCCCACCCAGGGCTGTAGCGCGAATGACGCAGGCGGAAGGACAGAGCACGCCGGGAGCCACCTGCCTCAAAGGCGGAGCTGTAACCCCCTCACGCGGCCGCCTTCTGCCAAGCTACCGGGCGTTGCGAACTGCAACTCCCAGGATGCCTCGCGGCGGGAGGGACGCGTTCCCGGCTGTTTCCGGTTGTTAAGCAATCTCTCCGGGGATTGGCCCGGAGCAAGGGGCCAATAGGCTTTTCCAGTACATGGGGGACGGTGAAGCTAACGCGCTCATGGCTGGCGTGTGACGCCCTGCCGGGGGCGGGGCCTGGTCAGCGAAGGCAGCATGTGCCTGGCGGCGGCCTCCAGCTGTTAGCTGGGCCGGGCGGGAGCCATGGAGCAGCAGAGGGGCGAGGTGAGCGGCGGGGTCCCTGGGGGCCGGACAGGGGCAGAGAGATGCTGCAGCCTCCGATCCCTTTGCCTTCCCCGGGACCCGCCACCGGACACGGTAGTTCCCGCCTCCCCCCTCTCGCCGCGGGGCTGGCCAGGCGGGCGCTGCCCTGCGGGGCTCGGGGCCCTGCGCTGCAGCACGGTGGGTCTCACCCAACGTTACCGTGGCGAGGCGCTTTGGGCGAGAGGCCGCCATTCAGAGCCCTGCTCCGCCCAGGGGAGTGGCTGGGAAGCCCGCCCCGTCCCCTTTGCGGCCCCAGGGGACCCAGGCCAGCCAGCGGGGCTTGGTAGGGATGTGGGCAGCCAGGGAAGGATCCTTCGCAGAGGGTCCCCTGGATTGTGGTGCGGTAACGGGCCCCCACCTGCCTGTGGGTAGATAAGGCTCCTTCAGTTGAGGTAACGCAATCAGTGGTGCCTGGCTTTGGGGTGGGGTGTAGTCGCTGAGCCCCTGGACTTCTTCGCTGCCGGCTTTTGGCTCTGGCCCGTGCCCAGGGCTGTGAACAATATCCCGTTTTCCTGCCGCTGCCTGGGCGGGGAACGGTTCAGGTTCGATGGGAGCAGCTGGAAGCCCCCTTGTTCTTTAATGGGAGTTGGGTCTGTTTACACGAGGACCGAGCCTGTTTCACTGTGTCCCAGTATGTGTCTGGCTGCTCTTGTTTTGAGGCGGGAGGAAGAGGGAAAGCAGTATGGAGTGCAGGGATTGGAGACTGAAGGGGATCTCTTGCCCTAAAAGTTTGTTACTGCATTGCCACCTGGGAGCAGTAAAGGACTAGTGACTTTGAAGTAACCAGTCAACCTCCAGTGCGACTACTGTATTGCTGATCCTTCCTTGCTATGTGTCTCTGTGAACTGATCTCTCCTTATACCTCCACTGTGGCATTTCTGGCCTCTCCATCCTTCTGCCACCCCTCACCATGCACTACCTCATGGAGGCTGATGCTTTGCTGCAGTTGCATGATCTCTTAGGAACAACTTATCCCCTAACTTCCTTCATCCCTATCCAAAGCCCAGTTCAAACCTCCTCTTACCCTACATTCTTGCAGTCATCAACCCTTCTTGTCTTGCCTTGTTCACTGTCCCTTTACCCTCTTGCTCCTCCTTACTAACAATCCCATTGCTGTAGCAGCTTCGGGTCTGGACATAGTCATGAACAACTCATGATGAAATTAAATGTTAAACTCTTTCATTCATACAAATCTGTCTGTCCAAGGTTTAATATGTAAAAATGAGACTTGTCCTGTTTTCCTGCCACTGCATCTGCTGAGCTAAATTCAGCCCTGACATAAGGCAGTGCAGTTGTTCCTTAGGAATTGCACCTCCTTGTTTCAGTACTGAATTTGATCCCCGAGTCCCAGGCTTTATTGGGGAATGTTGGGGTGGCATGGAATTCAGTGGCTGAAGCTGAAATATCTCCTCTGTGTTAGACATGTCAGTGCCTTGCCATGCTGCACAGAAATATCCAATGCTGCCAGTGAACCGGTTCAACTACTGGGAAGAAGAAGAATGGATGAAGGGACATGTTCTCTACTCTTCTCCCCTCCCACCCCCCCAACTTATTACTACCCTCTTCCTTTAATATGGCTGTAGGTCTCCTACATTCTCACTCCTGATATCCTTCCTCCACCCCCCACTTTCTGCACTTCTGTGACTGAGTTCTTCTTCTCTGGGAATGCTGAGTATGATGGGTAAAACATTATAAGAGAACTCACTGAGCAGGTGGGAGTCCTCTTCCCCTCCGCCCCCTACACTCCCAAGTGAGTCGGACACACTTGCTCTTGGGTCTGCTAGATAGAATCCTTAACAGCCACACCAGGTTTCCCCTCCCTAAGCCTTGTGGGACAACCCTGCTGTGCTGAGGCCAGGCTTACTGCATAAGGGTATATTGAAAATCTCGGGTCTGAAGAGTTGTTCTCTCCACTAGTTGTCTCCCTTCTGCCATAAGACGTCATCCTTGGAGCGGATGGAGGAGGAGGATGACGAAGAGGAGGATGAAGATGATGACGACTTGGACTTGTTTGGGGGTTATGATAGCTTCCGGGGTTACAACAGCAGTGTGGGCAGTGACAGCAGCTCCTGCCTGGACGAGTCTAGTGATAATGATGTGGCAGATCGTGAAGCTGGGGAGCTGCCCACCTCCCCTCTGCCGCTACATCCGCCCACTACAGGCCGATTGATGGAGGACAGCGGCTCTGAGCCAGGTACTGTATGCGCTGCATGCAACAAAGAGGCACAATAGCTGATTAGAAACCGATATGGACCCATTTGAAAGCAGTACAGTGCTTCAGGATATGTGTGGTGGTTTAGCTTAATACTCATGCCCTGGGAGTTGAACTGCCCAGTGATTGTGTTCTATGTTCTCTGAGTTCTGTCAAGAGGCTCTCAGGGTTCTGCTGGGGCTAGTCAAATTAGTTACACTTCCCAGTGCTGTAGCATTGGTGGCCTGGGCTTGGCCCCTGCAGGGTTAATGCTGTACCCCCAGCTCTAGTTCTGTGCATCTTCCTCTCCCTCAGCTGTGTGTGAAATGTGTGGGATCGTGGGCACAAGGGAAGCTTTCTTTTCGAAGACCAAACGCTTCTGCAGCGTCTCCTGCTCCAGGAGCTACTCCTCAAACTCCAAGAAAGCCAGCATCCTGGCAAGGCTGCAGGTGAGTGACACCCACCCGGAGGCCTCTGAAATCAAAGTGGGAGTAGCCTGTAAGGGGAAGTGTCAACCATCTGCTGATAAGCCTCTAGCAAGTGCGGTCTAGTCCTTATTGGTGCCTCCCTTCCTTCCTTGAGGGGCACTAGGGCATGCTAAGGGTCCCGCTCTCTGCATGGGTGGGAAAAGATGGGGAGAGCAGAACTGCACTGTATCCATGGTGTTTCTGGCTCTTCATGGCCCAGTGAGTGTAGAAGAATGTCATGACCTCTGAAATCCTTCATCCAGAGATAGGGAGGTGAGTCTGCACCTTGCCTTCAGGAACACATTATCCCTGTGCCTCTGGATCCCAACTTCCTCTTCTTTTTATGCTTCCACAGGGCAAACCACCTACAAAGAAGGCTAAAGTCCTGCACAAGGCAGCATGGTCTGCCAAAATTGGGGCATTCCTCCATTCCCAGGGGACAGGGCAACTAGCAGATGGAACGCTGACAGGCCAAGATGGTAAGTGCAGGTTGGGGTGGAGAAGGAGCTGTGCATTAGACAGGCTGTGCATACGCTTCAGAACCAGCTCACCTTGACGCTCTTCTCTTGTCCTCCTGCAGCCCTTGTCCTGGGCTTTGACTGGGGAAAGTACCTGCAGGACCATGGTTACAAGGCTGCCCCCGTCAGCTGCTTCAAACACGTGAGTTCTCCTTATTTTCTGTGCCTTTCTGCCTGTGTATAGTGTGTCATGTCACCGGGGCTTATTGGCTTCTTCCTGCGTGTATGAGATGAGTGAGGAAGAGGTTTGGAAGCCACATGGTATAGAAGAGCTTGATATCAGACTTTGTCTCTGTCTCCTGACAGGGAGGGAGTCTGAGCCTTCCTGGTCATGCTGGAATCCTGTGGAGGGAAATGGGCAGGGATCTTGGTGTTATCTGAGATAGAAATGTCATTGAATGGCATCAGCCATTCACAGCTGTAACCAGTTCCAGCCACTATGATTTGGGGCCTTTGGAGGTGGTGGTGGGTCGTGGGAGGGAAGTGGGACTCTGTCCTCCCAAGTTGAGCTGGAGGGAACCCCAAACTCTTTAGAAATAGAAACCGTGTCTCTCTGTCTGTCTGTCTTCTTCCCCCCATCCCCACTTGAGATGTGGGTGGGTCTTCGCACAATGCCTTTAGTTTCTCTGGTATTACTTTGTTCTTCTCACTCCACGGTCATGTCGTGGACTAGAGGAAATGGCTGTGCTATCTGCCATGCTGTCCCCTGGCATACACGTAGCACACATCCCATCCAGACACAGCACTACTGCTAGTGCACCAAGGCCACGGTCATCTGGATTAGCTTGCTTTGAGTGAAGCTAACAGCCACTGGTTCTCTGCTATGTCAGTCTCCCTCAAGACAGGGCCATTGTGGATGGAGCTTGCCTGTTGTCTTAGCCCTGCTGATGCCAATGGTCTTCCCAATAATTATCCACATCACGCTTGTCATTGCCTGTGAGAGCCACGTTCTGCTGTGTAAGACTCTAGTTGGCTGGAATCCACCTGCCCATACAGTAGCATCGCACACACCATTACCATGGAGCTCTGTATTCTCACAGCGAGCAACATCATCTGCTTCTGCAACCCAGCTGATTCTATTGCCAGCATGTCTCAGAGGAGACCATCTTACAAGGTTGCTGCCACAGGCCTGAGGCTGATGTCTGGTCTCTGATGCCTGTCTGGGGAGAGGAAGAGGTCCCTGGCCAGCTCAGCCTGGTTTAGTGTATAAGTTGGCAACTGAGTTCAGACTGGCCGAGATGGACATCGCTTGGAGTGTCAGATGGTGCTGTGAGGAGATGGAGGCAGGGAAGATCTAGTATGAACGGTTCAGAACACCCTTCCACTCTGCCTGATTTGCTACTAACTAGCATGGAGGCAACATGCAGTGCTTTGTTGAGGGGACTCTAAGGAGAACTCTCAGAAGGACAGTAGATCCATGGCCTAGCTGGACTGGAGCTGCTGGTTGCATTGCCAGCTTCCCACAATGCCAGCTTTCAGGAATCCTGGATCTGGAGAAGACAGCCAAGCTGAGTTGGCAGGACTAGGAATTGGGAGATATGGGGCCCTGTACAGCAGCAGGTACGCACCTTCTTACTGTTTTATGTACTGATTGGGGAAGTGGGGAGGTTGATTTCACAGGGGTGGGGGAAAGGGGTCTTCTGGATGCTGTGGTTAGTGTATGTAAAAGGGCAGTTATAACCTTGCATGAGGGTGGAAATATCCCTTTTTCCCCCTTCCCTTATTCCAACAGTCTCCACCCATATGCCTCTGCAGCTCTTGCCAAATCCCTTATCAGCTCAGCTGTTTTGGTGCTGTGTCACCTCCCAGGCTCTCTACCTGTTTGTGCCCCTCCTTCCTTTCGGCTCATAGACCACTGTTCCCAGTCACGGTGGAAATGCCTGCATTAGCCTGCACAGTGCCTGGCTGAGCCACACTATGTGGCTGGACTCAACTTGGCAGATCCTTGGGGAGATTGCAATGTAAAAAGCCTTAAAAACAAGAGACTTTTTAATTGCAGGAAACTACTGGCTGGGCACAATGGCCACAACATTCATGTGAGATTATATCCGTCTGCCCCATTTGCAGTGCAGGCTGTCTAACCAGATTGCTGCCTCTATCTACCTGCAATCTCCCATCAGTCTGCCTTCCTGTTAAAAACATGGAAAACACTCAGGCATATTTTATTGGCAAAGGGGTAAGCAAACAAAGTACAGCCCATAGGTTTAGGATACAATAATTGCACTGCCTATTCCCGACTGTCTGTTGACATGCAGTAAAATCAGACACCAATTAGTCTTGGCCCTTGGCTTTTCCCACACCTGGAACATTTTATTTGGAAAATCTCTGAGCAGGTCCTTCAGTCTTGTTATAAAGTATTATGGCAATGATAGTTTCCCTCCTCCCCCACAAAAGCTCTCACAAAGCTTGGTCCCCTCTCATCTGTGTGAACCACTACTCCAAACTTACCAGCTTTCTCCCTTGCTCTCTAAAATGGCTTCTTTCCCTTGACGGGAGCCCTGTAAAGAGATGGTTTGCAGGATCTTTTTTGGCCCACAGTAAGGATGGCCCACAACATGTGCTGACAGACATGCCCTGGTTGAGTTAAACTAGTGAAAGCCCCATGTGTGGACACCGCCAGTTTTAAAGTAATGTATCTGTAAGCCAGGGTTAAATGGATTTTAGGAGTGTCAACATAGAATTGCACTGAATTAATGGAAGGTGCGATTTAAGCAGATTCAGTTGAACTGGTGGAATTTTGTGCATAGGCCAGAGATCTAAGCCACCTTTCCTAATTCAGTTCGGATCATTCCTTGCTCTTCTCCCTCTATCCTATTAAGTAGCATCTTCACCCACCCTTATTCCTAGAAGTGGTGTGTGAATACCAATGCTATGTCTTTGCCATCTCTAGTCCAAGAAGAAAGTATCTTGCAAGAAGGAACTAGAGTTTGAGACTGAAGTGAAATTATTACTTTTATCATATTGGTTGGTATATTGGATGTGCTGTTGCTTTGGCTGTTAACTCTCTCTTTTCATTTCAGTGACCATTGCACCAGTATAGACCTCCCAGAGCAGGCTGGGAGGAAGCTGATCAGATCCACTGCAGTGAAAAGGTTCACAGACCTCGGGGACCAGAAGAAAAGCGGACAAGACGTGTTCTGGATCATGTGCCAGGGTTCTGAACTCATGTATGAGTTTGAGAAGGTGGTTAAAATGAGGCTTGCCTATGAGAGACAAGGGAAGGTTCTGCCAGGAGGACAGGAAAATGAAGCAGAACTCTTTCTGGAATGAGAAGTGCAAATGGAAGAGATGGTTCCCAAAGAAAACACCAAATAAACAGTGGCTCCGGAGAAAATGGCTGCTACATTGACCTAACATTAGGCCTCCTGGCCAAGGCTACAGTGTAAATGTGGCTCCAACAAATCGCCCACTGTGATCTGTTGCACTGTGCTGTTATGTCTTACTCTTGCAGCTGGCCTATAGCCTTTGGTGTTTAATAAAAATATTCCTGGATAAGAGAGCCTCTGGCTGACTTAGACAGCCCCCCTCCTCCTCTTTAATTGTAATACCGCACTGAATTATTCCTCTCTACAATTCCCTCCCCACACCACATCGCTCATCTAAGCAGGAGTTATATACATGCATACAAACAAGGATGTGCTCACTCCACTCGAACAGTGCATAACCTCTCTTAATTGAAGCAATTGGCCCATCACTACACCCCCAATGCTTTCTGCCATAAACTTCCACACTATACACGTGAAGGGCCTAAATCTATCACCCTTACATTGTTTTCAGGGCAGGTACTAGTCAAAGGGACTACTACCAGTGAAAGCTGCTAATCAAGGTGGTAGAGCTGAGCTCTAAGCTAAGGGGATAATAACTATAGATCACTGAAGGAGAAACTGAACCCTAGTGCAGCGGAGTCCTAGTGCAAAAACTGAATTCCCACTATCCATTAGCACTTTGAAGGTGGATGCATAGAGAGCCTCTGTCTTGTACTTCACCATTTGCATGCAGTACTAATATAAATAACCGCTTCAAATGCAGCAGTGTGCCTGATCAGCTGCCTGTAGCTTGCAGTCAATTCTGCATCTTCACAACATTGTTCATGGAAGTCATCTCCCTTAGTTTCACATCTGTTATACAGTAAACAGCTGTTATAATTGCTATGCTCGTCCGTGTGTTGTCATTGCAGGTCAGTGGGTATCTCTGCCTTGCTCTCAGCCACCCCAAAAACCCATTCTACCGCCTTCCTGCTAAATATATAGCTAAAATGGCATCCTCTGAGTGGGTGTGATTAGGAAGTGGCCATGCACTTAGGATCACACTGGGGGTGGAGACACCATTCATGTCAATATTTTTATTATGGGAATAATTCTCCCTCCCTCTGGTCCATTCTTAAACTCTAGACTTTTTCCATATTGTGGCATCATGTGGTTTGGGTGGTCTTCCTATATACGTGTTCAGGTACCTGCTATGCTGCTCCACTGGGGCTGGTGTCACCATGAGGCAGTGCTCCTCTGATGTACTTGTGGGAGAAGAAGGGCCAAGTGAGTTCTATTGATAGCTCCTAAACCGTTTGGAAATTGTAATACTTCAAGTCCTTCAGTGATTTCTGGCACATTGGCCACCTTGCTCACGCACCCCTACTACACTGTACTGCCATGCATGCAGACCATGAAATAGCAACCATGATAGTAGCACCTACTGTGGTCTTCGTGACCTCAAACTGGTGTCCAGCTGCCGGGTGATTGTCTGGGGTAGCCAGCTTCCATGGGGCAATTGACTCTTTTTTTTTTCATAGTGATTAGCACGCTTGTCCTAATGGACTGGCACCGCAGGGTCACAGTTAGCTCACCAGAGGTATGGAAAACTCTTCTTTCTCATTCTGAAGTTATGCAGTCACTGCTGCTTGTCCCAGAGCCAGAGAACAACTTGGTGGTGTCAGTCTTGTTATGATCTGGGCGCTAAAGCCATCTTTGGATTTCAAAGTCAATACCCCATTGGGATGAACTGAACAGTTCAGAACTTGCTGTTTCAGGGTGTGTGCAGATTTACGAAGGCAATTGTACCTCATTATGCTGGGTTCATGTTGTCATAGTTTCTCTTTACAGCCCTAAGGGCTAGAAATACCTGTGGTTTAAATGAAAGCATACATTTTGGAGCACAGCTCTGTGAGCAAGTGGCAGATTGTGTCTGCAAAATACCATTCCCTTCTCGCCTCTCCCTTCATTTCTGCCCCAATCTTGCAGGTGCCGCTGTTTGAGCAGTGGGAGGACGTGATGAAAGGGATGAAGGTGGAGGTGTTGAACAGTGATGCTGTGCTCCCCAGCCGGGTGTACTGGATCGCCTCTGTCATCCAGATCGCAGGTAGGTCTCTGAGAGGCTTATCAGGAACTGAGAAGGATTGGCGATAACTGAGGAATGTTTAAAAGAGCTAAATCTATCTGGCCTGGCCATATGACAACTTAATGGGGCTAGGGGAGCCATCCAGGGGTCTTTGAAAGGGGGAAATGCCAAGAGGGAGAAGAGTTGTTTAGGAGCAATAGATGGAACCTAGACAAAGGTAAACCGGCAGGACTCGTGGAAGGACTTTGTGTTGGTGCGCTCCATTAAGCTGTGCTAGTCTTCCAAGGGAAGTGGTGGAAGTCCTTTCGCTTGAATCACTGGAAGCCAATTTCCGTGTAGCGCCGGAGAATGTATTGTAGGGAACAAAGTAACCAGTGCAGAGAAACTGTCAAGATTTAATGCATCTCTTCCCTCTCTCGTCTCCGGCAGGATACAGGGCGCTGTTGCGCTACGAAGGCTTTGAGAATGACTCCAGCCATGACTTCTGGTGCAACCTGGGCACAGTGGACATTCACCCCATCGGCTGGTGTGCCATCAACAGCAAAATCCTGGTACCCCCCCAGAGTGAGTGCCTGTCGGGTGCCGTGCTGTGAGAGGAGGTGCCAGTGTTTAATTCCACACATAGCAGTCTTGGTTTCTCTCCTAGTTCAGTCTTGCGGTGTCATGTTTGTAACGCTTGGGAATACAGATCCGCTGCTGTCTTCTGTTATAAAGTGTTCATTTCTCTTGGTCCTCAGAAAGCAGCTCCTTGCATTGCTCTCTCTGCAACTCCCTCTGGTTGACTAGGAGTGGTGCTGGAGGGTGATGGGAAGAATTGTGTCTATCCATTCTCAACCAGAAAGCTCACTAGAGGTGCTGGTAAAAGAGCAGGATTCTGGCACATGGGGGGGAGGGCGGGAGGGTTAAATGCTACTTACGTAGTTTGAAATTGACATATCTTGACTTACACTTCTTACTCAGATGATTTCCATTTCCAAAGCCTATTCCAATCTTCCCCCCTGGCCCCTATGACCTTGGAACAATTTACCAAGGCTCGGGGTGGATTCTCCATCCCTGATCATCTTTAAATCAAGACTGGATGTTTTTCTAAACTATCTCCTCTAGGAATTATTTTGGGGAAGTTCTATGGCCTGTGTTATACATGAGGTCAGACTAGAGCAGAGGTTCTCAGCCAGGGATATGCATACCCCTGGGGGTATGCAGAGGTCTTCCAGCGGGTACATCAACTCATCTAGATATTTGCCTAGTTTTACAACAGGCTACATAAAAAGCACTAGCAAAGTCAGTACAAACTAAAATTTCATACAGACAATGACTTGTTTATACTGCTCTATAGTCTATACACTGAAATGTAAGTACATTTATATTCCAATTCATTTATTTTATAATTATATGGTAAAAATGAGAAAGTCAGTAATTTGTCAGTACTAGTGTGGCTGTGACACTTTTTTGTATTTTTATGTCTGATTTTGTAAGCAAGTTTTTAAGTGAGGTGAAACTTGGGGTACACAAGAAAAACTTGGGGTAGTCTGGAAAGGTTGAAAGCCACTGGACTAGAGGATCATAATGGTCCCTTCTTGGCTTTGGAATCTATGAATCTATACAGCCTCATGTCCCAAATTAGGCCCTGGGCCGGCAATCATATCAGCATGGGCAGACTCTTGCTCCCAAGTGGAGCCCCTTTTAAATTAGTGGGGCCCTGCATGGATACACAGGTTCATGTGTGTCAATCCAGTTGCAGGATTGGGATCTTAGTTTGTAAGTTTTCCAAGGCACAGATCATGTCTTCTAGCTCAGTATCCCACCTCCAACCGGCCTTTGGGTTGAGGGGATTTCCTTTTATCCATTCTAAATTTGGTGCCTTTTAATTTTCATCAAGTGCTCCCTGGTTCTTGTGTTAGGGGCTGACTGACCTCCTCTGTACCAACCACTATTCTAAATATTTATACACCTAGCACAATGGGATCCTGATCTGTACTGGGGCTCCTTGGTGCAAAGATAATAGAAAGAATAATAACTACTAATTTTCTTCTGCTTTCTATGCCAAATGGTTGCAAAGCCTCTCGAGCTCATCAGACACCTGACATTCTGCTGGTGCATAGCTGCAGTGTGTCTGTGAATGTGTGAGTGGAAAAACTAGTGATCATTGGTGTATCTGAATGGGAAGAACATCTTGAATTTAGACCGGCAGTTCCTCGAAAGGAGGGAAGGGGTCAAATGCATTGTTAACTTTGTGCCCTCATGAAGGTGCAACGGGCATGTAACATGAACTGTTATTCTCTGTTCCTGCACAGCCATCCACGCCAAGTACACAGACTGGAGGGGGTACCTCATGAAAAGGCTGGTGGGAGCAAGGACCATCCCTGTGGATTTCCACATCAAGGTAAAGGGGAAGGTTCTACCATCCATCGAGCTCACAGAGGGAGACACAGCACTGTGGGGGGAGTCTCTCTCTCTTGGTTCAAGCTCTGTTCACCTCTTCTGTTGCTCTTTGGCACTGGGAGGGAGAACAAGTATAGTGCAGGGTGGGGAAGGGCATTTTCCTTTAAGGGCTGCCTGACATACTTGGAAAGTAGGACAGAATGCTCCTTTGGCAGTGCGGGTTCTTTGACCCAGTCAGCCTGATTGCTTCTCTTTCAGGACATGGACAGGGCTTAAAAGGATGTTCTTAAACAGTTGAGGCCCAAATATTGGTGGGGGTTTTGTTTTCCTTTGTGCGCGCGCACACAAGCAAATCCTGCTATTAAATGTGAATTGTTTTATTTCAGTGAACGAGCTGTTTGTTTTCAACAGAAACATTCTTCACTTTTGGAAGCACAGCAACATGCTGGGGAATGAGAGAAAGACCAAACTGACTAGACTAGCGTCACTGGCTCTCCTGAAATGCACAGAGTCAGTAACACTGGATGTGAAAAGTCATTTAGATCTTGACAGTTCGGCAGATTTTTTAATAATTTGAAGGGATGTTAATAGATACGACTCCAGTCAATCGAGCGAGAAGGCAGGCTCCCCCTGCTGGCAAGTTTTGAAAAGTTTCTTTCTAAATTTCTGATGGGGAAAATAATACCATGAAATGGCAGGCAGAAAAAGAACTTGACGGGATTCACTTATCTGCAGGATCCAGGGTAGTCAGGGACACTGAACTGGAGACACTGAACTAGAGTCTCCCATGGTTTCTGAGGCGGTTGTGATTGCAATGAAGCTGTTTGTTCATGGGATAATCTGTCAGACCCGCTGAGCCGTGGTGGAGACAAGCTCTGGGGAGAGTTGCCACTGACTAAGGGGAGAGTTGTCAGTGAAGTGCTAGAGAGAGACTGGAATGTTACCGTGTCCAAGGCGTTTCCAGACAGAAATACTCTTTCTCCTCACGCCCAAGTCTGGAGAAAAATTTCTATAAGGCACATATGGGGTTGTGGCCCCATAGAGATGTTGCTAACGTGCGTTTTGCCACATGGCACTAGATCTCCCTGCTCTCTGAGCCCCTGGGCTCTGATATACCAAGGTGATAGGTACTTTATAAATGCCTTTGAACGTTCTCAAGGATAGGTTGGGTTGGGCCTGATCAAAATTTGGGAGTCCCCCAAAGGAAAAGCCAGGGTGATGCGGGTGACTCAGTATGAAGTCCCTTAATTAGTCTGTACAAGTGCTCCAGGATAGTGGTGGGGTTGGAGGGTGTTGCTGGAGGTTCAGTCTTTCTAGGAAGTGTGAAACAAAGGGCCTGATCCCACTCCCCTTGAAGTCAATTGAGAGACTCCAATAAGTTTCTGACCAGAGGTGGCTATGGAAGACCTTTTGGCCACCTTCACCGGAAGTGAGGTGTGAGCCCCCTTGCCCTGGCCCAGTTTGGATTGGAGGAGTTACATTCTGCCAAACTATAATTATCACAGGGATTTCACTAGGACTGGTTATTCAGCCCTTCTTATCCCCAGTTGTGCAACGGCACGGTCTCAGAATGGCTGCTGTGTCCCTCCCTCGAGGTGTCTGTTCCTCCCAGCGCTGATGTGCAGTCAAGTGATCAGTGTGCATGTGGAGAGGGTCATGTTGTATAAAGCGTTTGGGGACGAAGGGCTCTGAGAGATCCTGTTTGTTTGTTGTCCTCGCAGATGGCGGAGAACATGAAGTACCCATTCCGTCAGGGCATGCGGGTGGAGGTAGTGGACAAGACCCAAGTGTCTCGGACGCGCATGGCGGTAGTGGACACGGTGATTGGTGGCCGGCTGAGGCTCCTCTATGAGGATGGAGATAGTGATGATGACTTCTGGTGCCATATGTGGAGCACTCTGATCCACCCAGTGGGCTGGTCACGTAGGGTGGGTCACAACATCAAGAAGACAGGTACAAATCCATGTGGCCTTTCTCGGGACTCTCCCAGCCTGCTGTCTATTGGTTGGTCCCAGAGAGACACTGACACAAGATTAGAGTTGACCCTAGTCCTGGGTTTTCATGGAATGGTTCTGATTCTGACACGGCCATCCCGTGTCCTGCAAGCTGGGCCAGCTGTGATAAAATCACATCACCTGCTTCTAGCCGTAGCAGACCAATGGTTCTGTCTGCCCATGTAACCTACTCTCTAGTATCCATTATGAGATGTTGCAAAGGCCAAACAACCCAGTGTAATGCACCTGGCCAAATACGCTCTGCTGCATGTCAGCGGTACAAGTGTAATTTCTTATTCGATTCCTCAAGAGGCAGTCAGTTTCTCCCCCTGAAGTGTGAGTACGCTGTACCTTTATGTTAGCCTGCATAGTTACAGATGTTATTAATGACTATACATTTATTGAGCCTTATGTGACAAAGCTTGCTGGCCCCTTTAAGAGCAGGTGACGTTAGGTCACCTCTTTCTGGGGCTTGGCCTTTTAAGGAGAGGAATTTGTGGGCAATATAGTTCCCCAGGGGAGTCCAGAGACCAAAAGGCATCATATGATCTTGGACTACTCTTCCCATCAGTTCCTAGAATTCTTCTCCTTATTATTAAGAGGCAGCCTAGCAGCACCCACTCCTAAAGGGGCCAGCATGCTTTGTTATGGTTTAAAAAAGAAATCCAGGTTCAGCGTAGGTGTCCTTCCCTTTCTCCTGCTGACCCCCCAGAGCACATCTCCGCCTGGTTATCATATATTGTGTATAGAAGTTTATATCAGTGATAAAGCTACCATCCTTTGAGTTCAAGGGACCCTTTATTTCCATAATACAGGACATGGTAATACAAAAGGACTGATCCATTTTCTCTTTGTAATTTTGAACATCCCCTTCCAGCCCCCTCTGACTAGCTGGTGCCTTCCGGTTTCTTATCGCTGCTGACCTCTGACCTTAGCAGGGCTCCCCCTCTGTCACAGGAGATCTCTCATTTCTGCTTCTCTTTCTTGTTTCCCTCCCCCGGCAGAAGAAAAGCGCAGTGACATGGCGAACCATCCCACCTTCCGGAAGATCTACTGTGATGCCGTCCCCTACCTCTTCAAGAAGGTAGGAGAGCTCAGCCCTCGTGCCTTGAGACTGCCACGGCAAAGAGGGGTGTTAGCGAAGGAGCAGGAGGACCCAGAGGCGGATTGAGTAAACGGGTTTCTTTATTGCGGTACTTGTTCCCCTTGACCCAGTTGTCGAGTAAGCACTGGAATAGTTACAGCACACTCCTTTTATCTAAGTTAGTATGTAAATACTTACATTCACTACAACGCCCCCAAAACCCTTATTGAGTAATATGAATGCCATATAGTGAATATTAATAGCTATATACTGAATATAATTATCCCAGCCCCTGTTTACTGTTTACAGCATTAAGCATATTCTACAGACATTTTATCTTGAAGATACATTTTTTTGCAGTAATTGCAGCCAAAAGTTCCCTTAATCAGCAGTTCTTAGGGAAGGGAGGAAGGGGCCATGACCCCGAGCTCGTTTATGTAGCTGGGAAATGAAGGGAGGGGGAGAGAACACTGCTTTACACAAAGAGTATCCCTTAGACCCCCACAGTCCTTATGCAGCTGCAACGCTTATCAATCCTTAACAAGCAGAAGGGAAGGGAGAGGGGTAGCACTCTATCAAGTTCAGAAACTGTGCCTGCCCGTGCCTCTACTCCCTAATACCATGTCAGCAAACCAGCGGTTTCCCAGGTCTCTACTTAACCCTTACATATCCCAACAAGGGGGTGATGGGGGAAGCTTTGCCAGGAGATGGTGGGACCCATCCCGCACTTCCGCACTGCTCTTTGGACTCTAACTCATGTAAATGCTGAGCTCTCTTCCCTCTCGCAACAGCAGAGCAATGTCTGGCCCACAGAACTCAGCATGGTGGGCTTGTTTGGGGCTGGGATGAGGGGGTTCACTTCCCCTGAGACTTTGCTTGATGTTGGGGATGTGGGGGCTTGGAGCTGGAATGGGGTATGTTTGAGGATGGGGTGGGGGACGTGGTCAGGAGCCAGAGAGGACGTTTGCTCATTCAAGGTCAGGATGGAGGGACTCGAGGATGCAGGCAGGACTAGGAACTCGGGTGAGGAGTAGCTGAGAGGCTCGGTTGGGGACAGGGCTTGCGCCGGGGTCGGGAGGGAGGTGTTCCTGCACTTAGATCAGGGGGTGGATGCACAGTAGTCGTCAGCCAAGGGTGGAAGGGGATGCTAACACGAGGGAGGTCTGAGGGAGGTCAGGTCAGAGGCTTGTGTGCTACAGAGGCTGGGCTGGAAGGAAGGGCTTGCTGCATGGGAGGCTTGTTGGCTCTGGGTTGGGGATGGCATTGGGGTGGCTGGCTCTTTGATTTATTGATTGATTTATGGGGGTTTCTCTTTGTTCCATTGGGCTTAGTTTGCCTCTGTTTTTGAATCAAGTTAGCACCTTCCCCCCTTTCCCCCCCATCGTGTTTCAGTCATTGGGTTTTCTGCTTTAGGACAACCTTTCCTTCCCCTTCTTCCACTCTGCTGTCCCCATCCGGGTCTTTGAATCCCCTTTGCACTCAGAGACGGGCCATGGTCCTGACGGTGACTCCCAGTTTGTCTTTTCCCCGCGGTCTGTTTAGGTGCGGGCTGTTTACGCTGAGGGTGGCTGGTTCGAGGAAGGCATGAAATTGGAAGCTATTGACCCCCTGAATCTGGGCAACATCTGCGTGGCTACTGTGTGCAAGGTAACCTGGGCTGAGAGGGGACAGAGCCTATGGCATTGCTTAGCGACACCCAGTCGAAGCCTGTGACATCCGAGCCTCTGCTCAGCATCCTTAGAGGGCAGGACGAGGTAGGGGGCCTGTCTGGGGCTTGTGAGAGAGGAGGCAGGGCTCCTGTTTTGGGATGGTTCTGTGGGAGTGAGGCAGCAGGGAAGGAGGTTGGGTTGGGGCACTTGTTCAGGGGCCAGCAGGCTGCCGGCGGCTTCAGCAGTGGGAGCACTCAAGGCTGGGGTCAGTTTACAGATGTGTATATGCTGCCTGAGGACAAGTGGACTTGCCTGCAGCTGGTTGAGTTCCTTGACAGTGCAGCACATGTGCTATGCACTTCTCCCACATCCTCTGCCCCTGGATAATCAGAAGGGAGGATCTGCTTTCTCGGAAGACCTCAGCAGCTCCTGGAGGGTGTCAGCGCAGGGTACAGAGCGTGGCTTTGAGGAGTAAAGGGATGCAGGGAATGTTAGGGGGAAGGGCTGTGTGTATTCGTACATTCTGCATGGCCTGGCTTCCCAGTCTTGCTTTCTCTCCCATCACTCCCTGCTCCCTGTGGAGCGCCTTGCATCACTTAGCAGGGCGATGGGCGATATGATCCCGGGGAGCCTTTTCCTTCTCTAGACTCTGTAGTCCACTTCGCATAACTTGAGAGGCAGCATCACCAGGGGCTTCCAGTTCTCTCCCAGAAAATCATCGTCTCCTCGCACAACCCAGAGGGGAGGGACTTGAAGCAAAAGGTTGACTAGAGCTTACAGGAGGGCTCTTTATTTGTCCAGAAATGTTCCCCTGAAGCCGTGTCTGGCGCGAGCCATTTTGAGGGATTGGAACTGTGGGAACGAATAGGCGACTTTGTTAGCTCCTGCATCATGTACGCCTGCTATATTTTATAGGCTAAGCAGGGTCAGGCCTGGTTGGTGATTGGATGGGGACTCCCAAGGCACAGAGTGGTGGTGGTGAGTCAATGGGTTGTGCTGTTCCCTCTTGAGTCAGTAGTGAACCAGTGACCCATCACTGCCTCGAGGGGGCTCTGAGCTGCTGGAGGAGGCACTGTCCTTTGAGATGGAAAACTGAGCTCCTGACCATTTAAGGTTATGGCACTTTTCACAAGAGCGTTGACATCAGCCCTGTGTGCCTGTCAAATTCCATTCCAGGTCACTAGGTCCTGTTGACTAAAACTCCTGCTGCAGTTTCAGCTGGAGAAGCTCCCACTCCCCCATCTGTGATACAACATTTGAGTGTATTGCTGTGCATTGTTTAGCACCTACCATGCTCCACCCCAGAGGTGGCTGCATTTCACTAGCGAGGGCATGATCCTCCGATAGACAAACCATAGAGGCCTTGGGGATCTTTCAGGATGAAAGGCTTTAGAGCAAGCTGAGCTGCTCTTCTCATGCCCTTCCCTTGTGTTGTCAGGTCCTGCTGGATGGTTATCTCATGATCGGCATTGATGGGGCAGCATCTGCAGATGGCTCTGATTGGTTCTGTTACCATGCCTCCTCACATGCCATCTTCCCTGTCAACTTCTGCCAGAAGAACAACATCGACCTGACCCCTCCAAAAGGTGAGACTCTGAAACCTCCTACCCCCCACCCCGAACTCTAAGGTCACTGGGCTACACCTCTCCTTAGGGCACATGATGACTTAAATGTGGCTCGGACTGACCAAAATTATGGGGCCCAGGCCTGCTTGCTTCTTTTTTGAAGAGTCAGGGTTGGTGAGGTTGCAACAGCTGATCCATTCGAACTGGCCTTACTCTCACGTCTTGCTCCAAAGAATGTTTAGTATTTAATGGCTCCTAATCTGAAATAAAATGGAAGTCTGATCTGAACTTGGCTTCTCTATCACTGCCAGCGGATTCTATACCCCCTGGGTTGTCTGATCCAGAAAATGAGGGTCTCCTCCTGCTTTCAACACTGCCCTTGACATTCCTGGTGGCAGGAGAGAGATCATGCCTAGTAATGTGTTTAAAGTCCATTTCCTCCTGCATGTGGTGATTGACAGGGGCTGTTTAATTTCTGCTGAGTCCCTGTTGGATATGTTTGTCCATGTCTCAAAACTATTACACCGCTTGATGCTGTTCCCAACCTGTGCTCAGCAAGGGAGTCCCGGACTGCTGTGCATTGGCAGAGCGGTGCAGTTCCTCTTACCTTCCTTTGAGCTGCATCCTGGAAGTGCCGGGGGATAGTTGTGCAGCCTTGTGAGCTGCTGCTCCTTCCTTGCACACACTCTCTTTCTGCCGGCTCTTATGCCCTGTGACCTTTCTACTTTTGCAGGGTATGATGCAAAGAATTTCAATTGGACAAGTTACCTGGAAAAGACCAAATCAAAAGCTGTGCCAGTGCGGCTCTTCAACATGGTGAGTGCCGGCTGGGAGGGGGGCAAGGCAGACACACCAGCTTGGACTCAGCATGCTGCCAGGAGCAAACACACCAGGGGAGTTTCTGAGCTGGGCTGTTCTGGGAGGTTTCGCTCCCGTCAGTGGATGTGTCCTGAGTTCTTTCCCATAGGCTCCACGAGGAAGGCACTTGGTGGCTGGTGATGACAGCGGGTGCTGTCTTGCTCTGAATTTCATAATGGAATGAGCTTTTGATTAGGGCGACTTGCATTTCTTTAAAGCCCACACGGGTCTCCAAGCTCATCACAGATTGTCCATACAGGGATCAGTCTCTGCACTGAAATGCAGCCCTCTCTGGGAGGGGGAGGCAGGAGTCATTCCACACCAGGAAAATGGCATGATGGTGTCATGGGATAGTGCCGCACCTGTCTCACTTCCTCGGTCCCCATGACTATGCTGGCTTATGGGGCTCAGTCAGACGTCCTTCGAACCCTGCAAAGCTCTACCCGCCGTTTAGCATCTGGCCTCTCTGTGGTCAGGCTGAGCTTCGCTGGGGATTGGTCCTGTTTGTATGGGGGTAGCTGAAGTCCCCCGTAGGTATCATGATATGGACTTTGTTGAGAGACACCAAAGAGGCATCACTGTGCTCTGTCTCCTTTTCCTGAACTACAGGCATAATCACACTGGTGTATTTGCATTAGGACTTGGGATTGGCCTGGATGTGACTGGGTTGGGTTTTTCCTCTTCCCAGGACTGCCCAAACCATGGCTTCAAGGCCGGCATGAAGCTGGAAGCAGTGGATTTGATGGAGCCCCGACTCATCTGCGTGGCCACTGTAAAGCGTGTGGTCCACCGCCTCCTCAGCATCCACTTTGATGGCTGGGACAGCGAGTATGACCAGTGGGTGGACTGTGAGTCACCAGATATCTATGCTGTAGGCTGGTGTGAGCTGACGGGCTACCAGCTGCAGCCACCAGTGGCCCCAGGTTGGTGCACACTGATTGGTTCTTCTGCCCCGATCGTGGTGACGCTGAATTTGGTGGCAGGTTTCTGACCCACTGCTTTCTATGTCCTGCTCTTCTGTGACTTGTGGGGAAGAGAAACCGTCTCCCTAGTCCCACATGGACTCCATACACCCCTCACCCCCTCTCTCAGCCTGGCTCACTCACTGACCAGAGGAACCAGATCTGCGTGGTGAGGAGAGAAGACCAGCAGTTTGAGGTGGATTTTAGTCTCCCTTGTTTTCTGTCCCATCAACCAAAGGGGGATTGCTCCTGCTGAAATGGGGCATCACACGAGCACTTCCATGCCCCCTTCTAGCTGTACTCTCTCTCTTTCCTTACCCCACCCAACCTTGCAGCAGGTGCAGCTCTACCGCCCTCCCTTTCCCACGCCCTGTGATGACACGGGTGTCACTCCTCTCTTCAACTAGCAGGGGCTGCCACTGTTACACTTCAGATACCTTCCTTTCTTCCATCCCAGAATCGCTAGCCTCATCCCTGCACTACCCCATCTTCCCTGGTGTACCACTGCGCCCCCAGCTATGCCCAGCCTGTCATGCTCACCTCACATCCATACACCTAGCAGCACCACTATAGCCAGCTCTTCCCTCTGCTTTTGTGGCAGGCTGGCTCAGGGAGAGGGAGTGGGCTGGTGGATGTGGGTCTTGTATCTGCCTTATAATGTGGCATTCCAGTTATCTGCTGGTGATGGAGCCCAGCTTTCATTTCCCTCTTGTCTTGATGACAGAGCCCATGACGCCAGTGAAGGTCAAGGAGGTGCCGAAGAAGAAGAAGAAACCCTATGGAAAGAAAAGTGAGTGACAGTTTGATTAGCCCCGCCTCCACAGCGCCCTCCTTTTCCCCCATTGGCTGGAAACTGTTAAAAGAACCCTCTCAGGTGTGACTCACCGCAGGCAGGAGAGGGGCCTTTTCTGACTCTGGATACACTTGGCCCAGTGTGTGTTTATAGCTTCCATTATTCCTCTTTGCAGCTCGTCATGCTGCTGTTGCTGAGGAGAGACCTGGGCACTGTGTGGGGGGAGGATGCTAAGCTGTGTCTGTTGGCTCCAGTCTAGACTAGGACTGCCTGCCTCTGAGAACGCTTCCAGGTGACTGACACGTTCGTCGGCAACGTGCAGCTTCCCCGTTGTCCGTAGAATGACGGGGAGCCCGGTCTGGGTAGCTGGGATCAGTCCATGATGTGAGCTTCTAACAATTAGTGTTAGGGGATGAGGATGGTTATGGTGATGGACCAGAAGCTAATGGGCTCAGACCATGTTGTGTGTGTGTGTGTGTGTGTGTGTGTGTGTGAGAGAGAGAGAGAGAGAGAGCGCACCTAAAATCAACAACTCCACGGTGCTAGGTGCTGTACAAACATAGTAAATGACATTTCCTGTCCCACAGAGCTTATATTCTAAAAGGCCATAATGCCCTAACTAACATTATACAGACACCAAATACAGGGTCACCCTGCCAGTTTTTCAGGATCTAGGCCCTGAGCATTAAGCAAAGCACTTACTGAGCTCAGTGGGCCTGCTGAGGTGCTTAAGTGCTTTGCTGAACCAGAGCCTTAATGTATAAGAACTTGCAGCTCGATATTTAGGATGATGGGAAGAGTGATTATAGCCATCTTCCACTGCCTCTCTTCGGAGTGTGTTTATGTGGAGTGCGGGGAGTTAACCCCTGCAGACGCTCCCCACCACTTCAGAGCGAGCAGCGACTTGGGAGTGTGTCTGATTGGGAGAAATATCATGACCTTCCAGCCAATCAGAATGCATTTTGTTGGTCAAGTGAAGCCTCTGCGCCGGGGAGGTTGAACACGGTGTTTAGTAAAAGGACAGATTTCCCCAACACTCTTTATTCTTCTTTGTTAAGGGAAAAAGATGTCTGCCAAAACCCGGTCCCTCAAGATGGCAGCCAAGAAACCAGCTGGCCCAAAAGCAAAGCGGGAAGCAAAAGCTGCAAGCAAGGCCTTACTGGAGCCAGCACCTGATGAGAGTAAGAAGAGGGGGTCGCTCCAGCCTGCAGCCCCTCCCCTACATGCTGGGTGCCATTAGCAATCCTGTGGCCTGCTCCCCTTCCTAGCAGACATGGCATGGGGCCCCTATGGCCTGGGCTGGGGAGACAGCACAGCCAAGACTTAACTGTCTTCCACAGAAAAGGTTCTGGGGGTTTGCATAACTCCATGGCAATGAAAGCCGAGGGTTAGCGCAGCCCCAGCATACACAGAGCAGCCTCTAAACAAAGGAACTGACTGCTGCATAATGCTGTGAGCAGCTGTATGTGAGACACGCCTCACTGCTGGGTCCCTCATCGGCCTCAGCAGGTCCCAGTTGGGGGGGGATGCGTTTCTGACTGTGTGAGAGAGGGAGAATTTCTCCCCAGAGAAAGGTCCCAGAATGACACAGCTGCTTCTGGAGGCTGACTGGCCCTGTTTAGTCCCAGAACTGGTACAGCACCCATAGCATGGGCTTCCCCTGACCTGGAGGGCTGAGATGGGAGGTCACTCTGTGTTCTGCTCCCTTCTTGGTCTCTACTGAGGCTGCCAGTAAGAGGGGCCAATTGGGCTGGTATTTGTATGTGATGTGGGCACCTGCTCGCTGGGAAATGGGACTGATGGGACCCCCAAAGCATTTGTCACTGGGTGTCCGTATGAACAGAATTTGTCACTGGGTGTCCGTATGAACAGAGTGGGCCCCATGGAGCTGTTGACACCAACTGTTAATGAAGCTTTCGGGGTGGACTGATTTATCCTCTTTCCATCTCTCAATAGTTATCACTGTGCAAGTGAAAGAGGAAACTATCGACCCGTCAGCAGTGGAATTCGGAGCCCCAGAGCTTCCCATTCTGATAAGCAGCATAAAGCAGGAGGTAGAGGACTAATCCCTGATCCCTCGGGTGGGATCTCCTGGCCTTGAGCAGGGATGTGCACTGCACTCTGGGGAAGCCCCGAGTAAAGCTGTGCAGGAGACAAGAAGGGGCATCGTTCCTTTGGGCTGGGCACTCCCAAAATGTGTCAAAACTCCCTTTTATCCTTGCAAGAGAACAATCCCCAGTGCCTGCGAGCTCCATTTTGGAGGGTTTTTTTAAACCCCAGGTCACAGCTTCCAGAAAAGGCACCAAACTTTGAAAGCAATACAGCTCATACTTAGCTGATGGGCTGGAGTCTGAGGGTGGATTTCTGAGTCTGGGAAATCCTATTAGCCCACAGACATGACTCTTTCTGAGCTCTGTAGGAAGCTGCTGCTGCACTGTGGGGAATGCTAGCATTTCAGGCTGGTGTCTGGAGCCTGCAAACTGTGATCTGAGAAGCATCGAAGTTGCAGAATCACAACCACTGTGTGCGGTCTCAGGGGGAGCAAGTAAGTCAGGAACATGGCTGCTGTCGCTAGGGGAACAACCATGATGTGCTGCTCATCCCTCTCTCCCATCCTCTCTGTGACATGGACATGGAACCAAAGAGGGCTCTAGAGAGCAGCTGGGAAATGGAGGAGATAGAAAACAAGTTACAGGAGGGAATCTCTCTCTTGGTTTTACTCATAAATTAATTTTTTCACCTGCTGTGAGATGAGCTAAATCTTATCCAGCCCAGAAGAAGACAGCAGGGTATTTATGTTGGCTCTTTTCCCCACTCCAAGCCGCACAATACTGCTGGATGATTATTCTATTTTTACAATCCCAGAGTAAATTCCACCAATGAAATGTACCGTAATGCTCTGTAAATAAAATGTAATAGAAGGTCAAAGACTTGCCTGTTGGTTTCAGGAACTGCAAAATGCCTGCTCCGATCAAGAGGTGAGAGGGGAAGTCTGAACACGAAAGCAATAAGGAGGGTGTGGGTGTGGTGGTTGTATTGTAGCCCTCAGGTACCCACCTCTGCTTGTTTGTAAGATCTGCAAAGAGCAAGTGCCAGCTGCTAGCGACATGGCACAGTAGGGGAGGCTCCTTGTCAGCTGCTCTGGTAGAATTACTTTCTAGGACTCTGCAAGGGTCCCCAAGCCAAGTCCTCAATCATGGCAACATGAAGGATGTGCATGTACACCCAGCAAATGGAACCGCCAGCTAGGATGGAGTGTGTGTAGGGGAGGTGAACTTTGCCGGGCACCAGTTGGCACAGAACTGTTTGTTCTTGTGGCGTTAGTCTGTCCCCCACCCATGCTGAGCTTTGACTTTCATACAAGCCGATGCTCAGGTGTGCAGTAATAGATGTTCTAGCTCCTTTGTCGAGTGAATTTTTTTTCAGGGGGTTCTGCCTTTTCCTTCCATTGCTGCTTTCCTTAAGCTGTCAAGTAACTTTAAACCCCCAAATACTTAATAATTATATAACTGCTTTCCTGGAAATTGTTCCTAATTTTAATAAAATACTTTTCATGTAAACAAATTTCTCTGTTCCCCCAATGTGTGGGGAAACCAAACACAGCAGCACTGGGCTAGCGCGTAAGAATGGGCCAGTGAAACTGGTCAATTTCACTTTTGTTTTACAATCTAGTTTGATAAGTGAAATGTAAAAGGCAAAAACTCTGCCAGTGATGATTAACATGCTACATTTTAAACATTTTTATTTTTAATCCTCTGAAGGTGTCAGTGATACAGGTAAGAACTGTGTTTGCTCTCATGTCATTTAAGTATATGATACAGGAGAATAAGATAGTGGAGAATACTGTTTCAACATGATTTTCACTTCCACTTAGAGTCCTTAGATGCTGTTGAATCATCTCTAAGGTTCCCTTTTCTGCTCTGGGGGCAGGGCATTTTGGAGTGTTTTGCTGTTCCTTGTGCCCTCACAAGCTGGCTGTTCAGTGTCTGCTACAGGAAGCAGTGGTTGGAATGGCAGGACCCCGCATCCTGACTTAGGCCCTGCCTACACTAGAAATAAAGGTTATGACTGAAAGACATTTTCAAAACATGACCTATTTCCCAAGTCTAGACAGGGCCTATAGTGCAAGAAAAGGGTTCTCCATCCTCCCTCCCGTCCCCCCATTGGAAAGGGTGCCAGGCATGGCAGATGTATTTTATTGGTCATGCTGCATTCAGGCACCAGCCTCTCATACTGTAATGGACAAATATGCTGGATTGAGCACTGCTTGTTGGGGCTGCAGAGGTGTGAAACTCCAGCCCCAGTGGAAGTGTATATTGAGGTTTGTTTTTCCTCCTAACTGGAATATTAGCTGTGAGCAAAGGGGCTGGAGCAGGTCCTCTGGGATAACACACCTGCCATTTCTCCTCACCACCCGTTCACAGCAATCCAGAGAGCCCATGCAGCATGTGATACTGAAGGGACATGACTCTTTGAAGTGCTGAGGAATGACAACGCCAGTCCTTTCCTGCCACTCTCTTGCAGTATAATACATCCATATGGGGTAGGCTCTAAGCATTCTGCTGCTGTAAGCGAACTAGAGAATGAACACACACACACACAGCCTCGAGTCACTTACACAAACAGATGTGCGTTTGCTGTCCTGAGCAGCCCTCTGCCTCTTCCCTGTGATTCTTGCATGGCCAAAGGCAAACAGAGATAGCTAAGGAAGTTTAGGTCCCTGCAGAATTCCTTGTAACTGACCAATACCTTCTCCAGTTCCCTAGAACATCTCAGTCTGCACGAACAAAGTCTAGAGGCCAAATTCTCAGCCAGTGTAAATCAGTATAGTTCAAGGGCAGCTACACCAATATAAACCAGCCAAAGATCTGGCCCTAGGTGTTGAAACAATACATGAAACTTGGTGATGGGTTTGCCATTGCAAAGGACTGTGGGTAACTGACACCCCCCTCTAACAAGAAACTAGATGACACCAGCCCTTAAAGTCTTTCACTGTCTTTAAGTGTGTTTTGAAATGGGAGGGGGCAGAAGGGGAGGCGCTGAATACATCAAACTGCTGCCAGCATTGGAAAGGATCAGTGATACATATATTATGGATAAATGTAGCTTTTCCAACAGCATGTAGCTAATCACATTGGCTATAGAGCCTTTCTTCCCTACGGGGCTACAGAGAGCATTGCCACCTCGCTAAACGTAGACCAGGCATCAGCCAGTGTGCTGTGAGCGGGACCTACGTGCTGCAGCCTGCCTTCCTTTTTTCTGGCGAGATGGGAGATTCTGCAGCCCCTTCATGTAAAATAAAATAGGGGCTTTACTGAACAAAAATAAATAATACACTCGGTACAGTAGCCCCCTGTGCTGTTTATTTTGAGGTTTAAATCCATAAATTTTCAATTTGATGCCGATGTTTGTATTAATGACGCAGACCTGCAGGGTGGCAGTGTGAGGGAGAGAGCTGGGAACTTGGGCAGGGAGACAATTGGAACTGTTCACACCTGGGAAGGTACAGAGGGTGGTTGGGGATTGTGGGATACGTACATTTACTGGACTTTTCTTCTGAAACCATCAGCAGTGGAACAGTTAGCAATGTTGGCATTTCAATATTCGTCACGAGGTTTGAGACCTGACACTCCATTGAGATCAATGGGGTGTGTTTCAGCCCCCTCCCACACACAAGTTATTGTTTCAGGGTCTCTGCAGACTCACAAAGTCAATACTGCATGTGTTACACTCAGTTTGTGTTTCCAGTGTTACCTGCTCAACCAGGCGGGCTAGAAATGGATTGTTTTTGACTGAAAGCTCCAATTCCACAGCAAATGGCTGGCCACTGAATCAGAGATGACATGAAACCCTGTCTGTGGACAGCAGATTGTTCCCCCACCATTAAAAATCAGCCACCTCTGGGGTGAAACATAATGCACAGCAGTGCTTTAGGGCAGGAAGAGAACAAGAACATGTTCCACTGAAACTGCAAGAGGAACTTAGGGAGGCAAAATGGAATTGTTCAAGCTATGATTTGGCATAGAAGTGGGGGGGCGGGCAGGAGGGGATGCTCCCTCATGAAAAGCACCATGGGATTGTCAGAAGGAACTCTCACATCTGCTTTTTCCTCTCAATGTGATTTCCTCTTTGAATTCCCTCCCCTGCAACACACACTGCACACGTACTTCCCTTCCAGCCCCCATCCCGCCAGAACCCCAGAGCTCAGTCTCCCATAGCTATGGTCAGGTCTGCTCCTTTCCGCTGTGCAATGGAAATCTCACTGCAACGTGGATAAAAGCCCATTAAAGCTTCTCTCTCACTAAGCTGCTTCCTACTAGCTGGTCAAGTGCCTCCACAGCCACACACTGATGATAAGACACTTCAGCAGCTGCAGCATGGCCACTCCCTCTTACGCTTTGCTTTTCTTGGTGCCTCTGGCTTGTGCTTTTCTTGACCTCTTTTCCTTGCTGGGGCTTCTTTCTGCTTTGATTTTGGCCTTAACTTTGTCTGGATGGGCCCTTCTTCCTTTCTCCATACCCCAGCCTGGGCAGCTTTTGAAGACAGCAGAAAGCTTCACCTTCTGCCCGCGGACTTCTGCTGGGGACCCACAGGTGGCTCCCACGCGCAGGTTCAGTTTGTCAATCCATCTGAAAATGGGGCAAGAGACAGGAAGGAGATGAGAAAAACTCCAGGTGGACTTCGCAAATTACTGGCACAAATGGCTGTGCTGGCAAACCAGGGCGTTTGCTCTCTGATAACAAGTTCAAAGGGAGTTTGGGGCTGGCTTGACAGGCCTGGAGAGTGATGCCCTCTGTGTACCCCTGGAACGGGGACAGCTCAGGCACGGCACTTCAGTCTCCCCACATGTGCAAACAGTTTGGAAAGTTTTAACACCCCAAAAATGCAGTTGTAGAGAGTAAGAATCGCAGCCGCAGTCACCCCAGCCAGGACCTATTTCAAGGGTTCCCAGTCCTCACACTTCAGGGTATAAGGTGAGCAGCAACTGAGGTCATGAGGAAGTACATGGCAGGCTACAGCACAATGAGGTGCATTATGTGGCGTTTACACCTCCCTTGGAAGCATCAGGCATTGGGAATTGGGTGAGACAGGCAACCAGAGGACCTATGGTCTTTTCTGATCTGCCAGTTCCTTTGCTTTTCCTCTTTGCCCTCATCTACCCATATGCCTCAGTCCTACTGTGGAGAGCTCCTCTCTAGGCAGGAGGGCCCAGATCCTCAAAGGTATTTAGGCGCCTAACTCCCATGGATTTCAGTGTTCTCATGGATTAGCCTCCCTGCTAAGACTGGCAGCAAAGTTGCATATTGGTCCCCATTGCGATGATATTTTCAGTGTGTGAACACCTCCCTGGCAGGAACTGAGCAGAGATCCACACCCTCCTATCAGTCAGACCCAGCCAGGCTGCTGGACCTAAGCAGTGACTCACCTGCGCAGTGGGAGGAGCTGGCAGTCGCAGTGGAAGGGGATGTCTCTCAGGTTGATGACCTCCAGCCCTGTGAAGCTGCGCAAGTCAGGCACGTTATACATGTTGTTGTTGTCCAGGTACAGACTCTTCATCCTGGGACCCAGACCAGCAAAGGCCCTTGAGGAAAGCTGCAAATGATGAGATGGGGCTGATGAGTCAAAGGAAAACAGCTGTGGATGATTTTAATAGGGAGTTAGATATCTGCATGCACTTTCTGATTGTGTGTGTGTGTGTGTTAAATAGCTCTCATTGGTTCCTGTCTCCACTGTGAATGGGGCTTGAGTTACTGTCACTTTGTATCAATACTTCTCAGCACGCAGGTCAGTTTGATGACATAATTTGAGACAAAGGAAGTGCAGGAGCTCATTGTGAGAGAAGCAGACTTTCAGAAAAGTGAGTTCTCTGTCTTTATTGGTTAATGTAATTGTGGTACTTCATATTTAGTGCTAAATATTAATTCCCTTAAATAGCTCTGAAAGCCTCTACCTGCTTCACATATTGAAATATTGCACTTTGTGTCTCTTAACCTGCATCAGACTCAAGTTGTCAGTGTCCTATTTCATTTTGCTTTATTTTCTGGATTGTAAACTCTTTGTAGCAGGGAATTTCACCTGTTCTGTGTTTGAAAGTGCCGGGTAAATGTACGGTGTTATATACATGTGTGTGTGATTCTTAATAGCTATATTTAACACCCTTTTCAATTTGATATTTTGTTCTTTTTGGCAACGGGATGTGTTACGCTCAGTCTAGCTTTTCACTTTGCCTCAGGTTTTCCTTTAACTAATGGCAAGGCACTGAACTGAGCAGATTGTAGGGGCTTTTTCAGTCCCTGGATAGCTGATTGTCATCTTATTTTTTATCTCCGTTTAAACAGTCCCTAGTCCAGCAAAGCACCTAAGCATGTGCTTAACTTTAAGCATATGAGCAGTGTCATTTTCAAGGTCGCTACTTGTGTTTAAGTGCTTAGTTGGGTCAGCGCCGTAGAGTACGTGCTTTCTACTTGTAAGACTTTGTGGATCCGATTCCCCATTTTAATTTAATCTCTGTGGCAGAGATTGTCAGCCTCCGTGACAGTCACAAAGGGAAAAGCCCACTCCGCTTTCCCACCTCTGGTTTTCAGGTTTGGTTCAGTCCCTCATGCTCAGGATGGTGTCTAGATTCCAGGAGCACCTCAATAACCACCATTCCTGCGGCACTTCCTTTGAGGGGCTGTGAAAACCAGCACTGAGGATTCTGGGGTCACATGTGAGGAGAGATTCGGTTACAAGTAGCTGAACAAGGGTTTCATGCTATGAAAAACTAACGAGACCCCTTTAATTTACATAACCAGTTTGGGTTGCATTATGGGGACCTCAGAATGTACTCAAATTTCCTTTGAAAGGGAAAGAAGAATTTGGCAGGGACATGTTCCACTTTCTTCTCTGCAAGCAAGAGAAACGCTGGGCTCTGTGGTGGCCTCATTCTGGCTTTTGAGAGTAAAACCGATCAGGGTGGTTGAATGGCCAGGCAATCTCCCTGGACCCAAGTTTGGCGCTCTCCTTCCCCAGGGCTGGGAGTTGCTGTGAAAGCAGCGTGGGAGGCCCCGGATGTGGCCTTGTTGAGCCTGAAAGGAGTGTTGGCTGGCAGGAGGATGGTGGCAATTTGAGGTCCTTGAGAGGAGAGAGAAACAGGTGAGTAGCAGAGGGGAATCCCTTGGAATAGGTCTTCACAGTACAAGAAGAAATATTGACAAATTGGAGGAAAGAGAAATATCAATTATTAGGACCTGGGGGGAGGAGCTTAGGGCAGGGTCTACAGCCCATTGAAAGAAACAGGAAAATTTCTATTGACTATCCTTGGCTTTGGATCAAGCCCTTAATGAGGACAGATGAAAGGAACGAAGAGCCTGTAACCTGGCTGGGCTATGACATGGGGAGGATCTGGCACCTGTGAAAGGTGCAATTGCCAAGGAGGGGGAGAGAGGGACTGTTGGGGCAGGCAGAGGGGGCATAAACACTAGGAGTAACAGGATAAAACTGAACAAAGGTGCAATTCAGGCTAAATATCGGGAAGCTTTTCTTCCAAGTGAGGTCTCAGGGTGAGCAATCATCTCCCAAGGGAAGTGGTGCAAGCCCTAGTGTTAAGACCCTTGCTTTGGGTTGGAAGCCCCTTCATTTTGTCCAGAAGAAACACTGGAATATGCTGCAGGGAAGCGCCCTGCAGTGGGAGCAGGGAGGAGAGGTGACCAAACAGTAACTTGTCTAGTAGGATTTAGCTTTATCAGGCTGGGGCACTCGCCCTTCTCCCTCCCTCCCTCTCACCTGTTCTAGCCCCATATTATCCAGATACAGGTGCAGCAGGGACCTGGCTACAGGGAGGAAGGCTCCATCCCCAATAGACTTGATGGGATTCTTGGACAGCTTCAGCTCACTAAGGACAGGCAAACCCCGGAGGGACCCGGTGGGCACTTCCTGCAATAGGTTCTCATCCAGGTGCAGCTTCTCTAGCATCTTGGCGGGGCTCAGGGCCCTGGGGGACACACGAGTGATGCGGTTCCCGCTTAGGTAGACCCAGCGTAGCTGCCCTGCCCCAGCCAGGTCATTGTCTGACAGCTGGCTGATGGCGTTATGCTGCAAGTGGAGGGAGAAGAGGTTGGGCAGGAGGCTGAAGGCCCCCGTGGGCATCCGAGTGAAGCCATTGCGGTCCAGGTACAGGTAGCTGAGCTGGGGGGCCCCATCAAAGGCAGCAGCATCTATGGCAGCAATGTTGTTGTTAGACAGGTAGAGGTAGACCAGCTTCTTTAAGCCCTGGAAGGCCCCCGGCTGCAGCTCCGTGATCTTGCAGCTTTGCAGATGGAGCGAGACCAGCTTCTTCAAGCCGGGGAAGGATCCCTTGGGTATGGAGTGGAACTCATTTTGGCGCAGGTCCAGGAGCTGGGTGTTGCCTGGGAACCCCTTGGGGATCTTCCGGAGGCCTCTGTTCTCGCAGTTGCTGTGTTGGAAATCAGGGGAGCAGGCGCAGACTTTTGGACACCTCATCTTAGCATCTCCCTCTGGCTCCCTCCTGGGGGTGGCTGGGCTGGGGAGCCGCTTCTCGTCCTGGGCAGGGCCCCCACACTTCATATCAATGGACCTCAGCGACTCCAGCTGCTCACCTCTGAAGGCACCAGGGCCTGCACATGGCACATCGGCCTGGACCCTCGCTTTCTCCGTCCACTCCTTGAAGGGCCGCATGTAGCAAGTGCAAACCACGGGGTTTCCTGTTAAGTTGATTTTCTTCAGGTGGGCGGCTTCTGTCAGCGGCTGCAGCACCTGCAGCTGGTTGTTGTGGAGGTCGACTGTGTGCAGCAAGGGGCTCTTCACAAAGGCTTTGTGTGAGACATCCTGCAGGGCCATGTTGTCCAAGAACAGCTGCTTCAGTGAAGCCATCTCAATGGCCTCCTCGCCGATGTAGGTGACAGGGTTGTGTCCCAGGTCCAGCCGTGTGGTACCCGACAGCCTCGACAGGGCCTCTGTGGGCAGGGACTGCAGTTCGTTGTGGTCCAGGCTCAACCTCCTCAGGGTCGGCAACCCACCAAAGGCCTCCGTGGCTATGACATGAAGTGCATTATGGGACAGGCGGAGCCACTTGATCAGCTGCAGGCCCTGGAAGACCATATCAGGCAGGTAGACCAGGAAGTTCTCGCCAAGATTGAGGAAGTTGAGGAAGCCCAGTTGGCTGAAAGCCCCTGGCTTTATCTCTTCTATGCGGTTCTTCTCCAGGATGAGCTGCTGAAGAGAAGACAGCCCATCCAGGGACTCCTGGTAGATGAAGGCTATGTTGTTGGAAGCCAGGTTGAGGTAGATCAGTCGTCCTAGTCCCCTGAAAGCCCCTTCCTCAATACTCTCCACATTGCATCGCTGCAGGTTTAAGTGAGTGAGGTAGGGGATAGGGAGGAAAGCTCCTCCAGGGATGACTTTTATGTTGTTGCCCCGGAGATCCAGTTTTTGGGTGACCTGTTGATTACACAAGCATCAGTTATTGAAGATGGACTCCACAACCTCTCCCACCCCTCTGCAGCAGAGTGACAGGCTGTCCCAGTCCTCTCTGCAGCCGTTATCGCTGTGATCTGGCCAAATCTCACAAGCAGGCTCAGTACTGGCTCATGCCTGGTCAGTACTTGGAAGAGACACTTCCCAGAGCACCTCCAGTCTGCTGCAGAAAGTTGTGATGGGGTCTCAATCGTGACCCTTCGTCCTGCTGAACCAGGCTTCCCGCAATGCGGCAATCGCTAGCATCCTGCGTGAGCCTTAGTTCAGTGCTGACTCAGAGGGGAAAGTGCCTCCTACACCAACATCACCTTCCTGCAGCCATCTGGGTTTCCCTTGTTTCCTTATTTCACTGTCTGACTCTGCTTTAGCTTAAGGCCTGTAACAATGACCACCTCGGAGGGGCCTGACTGTGTATTGCCCAGAAAATATTGTAACTGTTTTTTTGTCTCGATCAGATGAGTTATTTTTATGTTGTTGTTCGGTAGAAGAGCTGACCCTGAGCAGACCAGCTCATCTTGCAAACTGCCCTGCATATGGATCAACCCCCACCCCCTTCAGATTTTCACATCAACGGCATTGAAAAGCTGTGAGGTTACTGCACAAATCTTTTGGAAACCCAGACATCTGCACAAAGTGAACCACACCTGCCTGCATCTCGTTCTGCCTCCTCTCCCCTGTCCTACAACAGCCTGTGTGGCTCAGTGCTGTGCAGGGAGAGAGAGGATCAGACTGGTGCCCAGATGCCCCCCGGGGTGAGGAGCTTTGATGGTGGTGGCAGCGGCGGCAAGTGAGTGGGGAGCAGTTTAAGAGCACTTTGTGCTGTGTTTGCCTCTGACTCTTCCCTTTCCCCGCTGTGCCCAGGGACTGACCTGTGGGATGGTGATGGGCACCTCCATGAGGTTCTTGTTCAGACACATGACGTGGTGCTTTATGTTATCGCAGATGCAGATCCGTGGGCAGCGCTCGGCAGCCGCTCTCCTGACAGGGAAGAGAGCTGACACCAGGAGGAGGCCCAGGGAACCCCACATCCTGGAAAGCAGCTACAGGTGAGAGAGAGAGGGAACAGGCACCCCAATCAGACAGAGACGTGCATTCCCACAGTGCTTCTCGTCCCCACGGACCCTAAGTGCTCTGCAGGCTGCGTCCCTTGGGATTGCGGCGGATTGTTGCAGCTGTTTCACGGTGCATTGCAATGCTCCAGCCCCGTTTGAGAGACAGGGAAGGGGATAGTGTGACTAAGGGAAAGTGCAGCGGGAAGTTTAGATTACTTAGGTATGAACCTAGTTTTAAGCAGGTGAGTTGTCCCATTGAACTCAATGGGAGCTGGATTAATTCTGGTTCCATTCTTGGACTCGAGGGGGTGGGGCTACGACTCTCATGCTTAAAGCTAAGCACATGCTTACGTGCTTCACTGGATCAGGGCTTTAGAGGGAAGAGCAACCTCGGCTAAATCACCAGTACCTCCTCCTACAGCACTTGGACTTTCCTTGGAGGTTTCCTTTCCAAGTACCAAGACCTACCTGCTTCAGCTTGTGAGATCTGATGTAATCTCACTCCAAGGCAGAGTGGCTAAAGGACAACACCGGTGCTGCCAGAAAAGGAGCGGAGAGCATTCTGCAGACACAAGAGCATGTGCTAATGTGAATGTGACAACACGCATTACCGTTGCCATATATCCCAAGAGAAGGAGGGTAGGAAATGGCGGTAACTCATTGCCATTCTGAGTAAATCACACTAGCAGTAGCACTGTTCCAATGCAGCCTTGCTCGTAAAAGACTGTAGTTGTACCGCAACTTCCAATTGGTAGCTGAGTGCTTTACAAATGCTAATTAGCTTCGCCTCACCCCACCCCTGATAGGCAGATCTGTAATGTCTCCTCATTTTACAGAGGGGTAACATTATTATTATTATTATTATTATTATTATTTATTTTATTTTATTTTCAAATGTCCCAAATGTGCAAGTACTTCCCCATAACAAGTAAAAGGCAATGATCCCTGCTCCAGCGAGTTTGCAATCTGTATTGGAGTGGACACACCAAGGAAGGGGTCAGAAGAAGGCAACAATGGGAGGTGAACAGGAGGACAAGGTTGTCCATAATAAGATCAGGTGGTTTGGAAGTGAGGTGTGGACCCATCTGGATGGCTCATCCAAGCTGAGTCTGTGTTTGGTTTGTTACTTCCACCTTGTTTCCCCATAGACTTTCTGGCAGAGGTGGGTTCTTAGGAAAGGCTTGAATGAGATGAAAGGAGGTGGGCTTGGCGACTGTATTGTGGGGGGTGCCCCAGTCGTAAGGGTCAGCAGGGAAGAAATCATGGGGATGGGGGTGTTTGTGAGAGACTGAGAAGGAATGCTGAGGCTGGTTGCACTGGCAGAGCAGGTTGGATGTGGAGGTGGGACATGCGGGAGGAGACCATGTCTGAGAGGCCGGGCTTAGGAGCAAAGACAAAAAGTTTGTATTTGATGTTCAGGAGGGTGGGGAGCCAGTGAAGTGACTCAGTGGGAGTTGATGTGGTTGGAGCAATTAGTGAGAGAGAGAGAGGTGGTTTTGGCAGCAGCATTTACAGATGGATCAGAGGTGGTTAAGGCTGGTTGACTGAAGAGGGATGAAGACAAGCGACTTGATCCTCAGGGCAGAAAGGAAAGTGTGGTTTATTTGAAATATTGTGACAGAATGAGTAACGGGAATAAGTAATGGCCTGAATATGTGGGGAGAAGGAGAGACAGGAGCCACAGATGTCCGCCAGGTTATGGGCCAGGATGATGCGAGAGATGATGGTCTGGTCAGCTGTAACCCAGAACAAAGTCAGTGAAGATGTTTGGTAGGGGAGACTGTAAGCTTGTTTTTGGCCATGCTGAACTTGAGTTTACAGTGAACTGCCCAAGAGGAGCTGGAGAGTCAGTGAGAGAGCGGTCCATGGCAGAAAACTGTATCTGAAAGTCATCAGCACACAGGTGACAGCTAAACCTCTGTGAACAGATGAGGTCACCCAATGATGGGATAGAGAAGGAGAAGAGGAAGAGGACCCAAGATGGAGCGCTAGGGAGTGTCCATAGAGAAGTGGGAAAGGAGGGGGGGAAGAGCCATCAGAGATGCAGGAGAACCAAGCAAGGTGAGAGTCACAGGTCAATGGCAGCAGAAAGGTCAAGGAGGATGAGGATGGAGGATAGGCTTGAGATAAAGCCAGGAAGAAGCCACTAGAGACCTTGGAGGGATAAGAAGTAAGGCCTGGAAAGGTTAAAAGTCTTGCCTGAGGTCACAGAGTCAGTGGCAGAGCAGCCCGAGAACCCAGGGGCCTCACTCCCGACCCTGAGCCTGCCCACAGGCCCGTCCGTCCTGCCGGAGGTTACACAGGGCAGGAAGCAGCCAAGGCTTTGTGAGGCAGTGAATCCGCTCTGAGCGCTGGGGATGTGGCACGCCCTGGGCCGGGGCCTTCAAGCTGCTGTTTTAGCCTATTAGTGTAAGCTAAGAATGTGGCTAGAAGCAAAATGGGCAGCATTAGCAAAGGCTTTTTGAATGGTCAGTGGAGTGGCAAAAATGTATGTGGGAGAGTCCAGAGCTGGGGGAAGGGGAGGGGGTGCTTTCAGGGGGAGGGGGGAGAATAACAAATGTCAGCATTCACAGCTCTGTCTGCAGTAGGGCTCCCACCCTTACAAACCCCAATGGAGCTGAGCTGAGCCGAGCGTAGACAGGGCCCACGACGGTGAGTCTCCTGAGCCAGGTCAGTGCCGGCTTTCCAGCCACTGTTCTGTTAATGCACTTTCCTTCTGTGGCAATCCTATGCCCCCACAAACAGCGCTGCTGAGCCTGTCCTCCAGCACCCCCGGCTATTCCACGCCTGGGGGTCCCACTCACTCCTCTGCTAGTGCGCCTCACTCCTGGCCTGCGGCATCCCCTGCCCTGGGCCCCACATGCACTGCCCCTCCCAGCCCCCCTGCAACAGCCCCAGCTATCCCAGCCCTGGGCCCCACACAGCCCTGCTGGCTCACCTCAGTGCTGAGCAGCGGCACCCATCCCAGACACCACTCCCACATACATGGATTGAGATCCCCCTTTACTGCACCCCTGGCTTATCCCAGTCCTGGGCTCTGCCAATACAGCTCAGTCCTGACCTGCAGCCTTCCTGGACACTGAATGCCAAGTCTCTCCTGAGCAGGGAGCGCTCAGCATACTGCTTGTGCGGTGTGGACAAACCTCCAGTACCAGGAGCTGCATTAAGATCCTTGAAATCATTTTGGCTTAATATGTGAAAGTCCGCTGCTGTCACAGCAGTGAGAAGCTGCAACCCAGCCTCGTCTTCCCCCTGTCCAAGCCCCCAACAACTTACCCAGCTGCTTCCTCCTGTTTGCACAAGGCAGATCCTGCCCCAGGAAAGCACGACTAGGGTAACGCGAAACCGAGGACAGTGAAGAATGGGAATGGCAAAGCCAAAGGGACTGAAATCCTTTCACCCAGCAGCTACCAGAGTCCTGTGAATTCTCCTGGTGGGACTGGGTGTGTGTGATTTACTTTACTCACAGAAATGAGGGCTGAATGGAGCTTTGTGTTGCTTTCCCAGCCTGGCTCATGCTCACACAGAGCTGGCAGGGGAAAGCAGAAGTGAAGTGAAGCGCAGCCTTTGGGAGAGCAGCAACTAATCTGATGCATCCCTCCCTACTTGCTGAGAAAGCCTTTGGTAGAGGAAGGGCTGAGGAATTTAACCCCCTTGTCTTGAATGTCACAATGCCATTAAAAATAATATCTGTGTTAGAACTAGACTGACTCCCTTCCCCCATGCCCCTCCTCTCCCCTCTCTGTGTATACGTGTGTGTAGACAAATGATATGTAATCTAAAATATAGACATTAAATTAAAATAAATAAAAACCTACTTCTCTCTAATCCAGCATGAGGCTTTACCTCTGAAATGCTCATAGATTAAACATTAGCAGCTTCCACTATAGCTAATTTAGCCATTTTGTGCACATGTATATATTTGTATTACTATAGACTTAATGCTTTCTTATATATATAATGCTTTCTTTTAAGTCTACAGTAATACAAATTACTGGTATGTGCTGAGTGACAGTTGATGTAGGAAACAGGCTTCTGAATATCCTGACTGTTGTGCATTTAAAACCTAACCCTAATGCTGCATTCATTTGTTTTATTAAAGGAAGTGCCTGTGTCTCTGTGTGCATGTGTGTGGTGTTTTCGCTTTGCAGAAAGAGTTGGGAGGATGGATGGGTAGTTTTGCACCAGTGCTTTCTTTCACGACTGGAGTTTCAGCTTCTCTGGCAGTGGTGGTGTCGCCTATGGAATCTGTGCGAGGACCCACAGTCTAGCAAGAGCTTAGGAACATAACCCTGCCATCTTTTTTTTTTTCTTTTAAATCTTCCAGGGCCCTGATCCAGTGACTTGCTGAGAAACTGATATTCTTTGATTCCAGTGAGAGTTGCTTGTTCTCTGCACCTCTCGGGAACTAGGGTGACCAGATGTCCCGATTTTATAGGGACAATCCCGATTTTTGGGTCTTTTTCTTATATAGGCTCCTATTACCCCCCACCCCCGTCCCGATTTTTCACACTTGCTTCTCTGGTCATCCTACTTGGGAACAGGCCATTAGTTTGCAGAGAGTTTTAGCTGTCACCCCATTGTGATGCTCAGACTCCTGCCAGTCAGGTACAATGCCCTGGATTATTTAGGTGGAGGGGAATTTGCATTTAAGCCTTTTTCAGAAAAAGGTTGAAATTTAATTTTCATAAAGGAAAATGCTGATTTCTCACTCACAAATGTCTCAGCTGTTTAGGTCCCTGCTCCTCCTTAACAGATGCATTAGCATGTACCCCTGTGCCGTTATGGCGTCACATTGATGTCAGTGGGATTCTGTGTGGGTGCAGGAGTCCCCAGAGTCAATGGAATCCCACGTTGAGAGGCAGGGCTAGTGCATCTATTTGCAGGATCAGGGGTCTACTTCTGGTGCTGCATCCTAATCTGTCTGAATGAACGTCAGCACTGGGTCTACTCGGCCGGACTCTGGTTCCTAGGCTTGTGCGAGTGAGGACTTGCTGGAGGGGAGATGCTTCCACTCTCTGGGTAGGCTCCTTGCTCAATGTGCCCCACTAGCGTTGTAAGGAGAGTGAGGATGGCAAACATGTAGCTGTGGTCACCTGAAAGGGGGCTGTCTTTCCGACAGGAGCGCAAAGTACTGCTCTGTGGGGATCATTAAAACGTTCAGGTGACCACAGCGTGCAAAGCCGGGCGTTGTGATTGTCAGCTAGACAACATCTGCAATAAACTCTTGGCTCCGGAAACGCAGACCTCCCTGCCTGCGGCTCAGAAGGCGGCAATGCCACTATCTCAGGGCCTGATACTGCTCCCATCTGGGCCCAGTGAGGGCAGGGTTGGGGGCTCGGTCACAAGCTGGACCAGCTAGTGGGCCCCATTGTTGCACGTCTTCCTCACCTGAGTGGTCCCACTGACTCAGATGTGGCTGTTTATGTAAGAGCTGCAGGAGCGGGCTCAATGTTTAGTGCCTGATTGCTCTGGAGATTTGGACTGTGCACGTTGTATTGTTATTGTAGGGTTGCTCAGATGTTGGATCACGCTGGTTTGTGGCTGGGTACGGAGTTTACTTGTCTTGCTGGGCCAGACTCCATCTGAGAGATCTTTGGGAAAGGATTGTCCTTGAACCAGTGCACGGAATGGCTCAGCTAAAACTCTGCTCCTGTTTGAATTTAACAAGAAGAAGCCGCGTTGCAGAGGGAGAGGGGCGGAGGCTGGGCAGCGGGACACAGGAAAGAGAAACACAGGCAACTTGTTTTGAATGTAAACGTTGTATGCGCTGGGGAGAGGAGGGTGGAATTTTCCACTGTGCAGTGGAGTCTCTCCTTCCTGTGCGCACAGCGGGGAGTGGGGTGAAGGGAGGAGGATTTCTGTGCAGGGAGGAGACGCACAAGACTGTGGCTTTTTCTGTCCTCCTCACAGACCTCAGCCTTGGAGGGCCTGCCCCTCCTCGCTCTCCCAATGACACTGGCTTCGTTGTGTGGGTCGGGTGGCCGCAGAAGCCAGCCGATGCTGCTGCTCTTTGATCCAAGCAGAATGGGGGCGGCTTGCGCTAAATGTTAGGCCTGCGTCCTCTAAGCGACAAATGCCCCAGCCTACCTGCCCCTGTGACCTCTGCCCTAAGGGAGTAGCCCTCACTCAGCAAGTCGCCCCTTTGGCTTCGCTAGGACACCTTGTGTGAATGCGGCTGTTGCAGGATCAGACCCTTTGTTTTGAAAAGGAAAGGTGGCCGGGTTAAAGCTGGATTAATCCCTCCTTTGAGAGTGGGGGGCAGGGATGCCTTGCGATTGCTCAGCCGCTTAAAACCAGCTTTTGCGGGGGATGGAATAACCATTTACCGCTCGGTCTCCAGTTCTGAGCCAGCCACAGGTCAGTAGAGCCCCAAACTTGCTGTTTTCCTGTGGTTGTTCAAGGGCCTTGTGTGTGGAGGGCTCAGGTTAGTTTCTTGTAGGACAGGGATCAAATTGGGCTGTCACCTTTTTGAAAGTTTGCTTCAGGACAATTCCATGATACAGACCGTATTAAGGGACCCAGTGGCTGCCTGTTCTCCAGCCCCGTCACCACAACTGCCTAGAGACACCAGATTCCACAAGATGTGAATCCAAGTAATTTCCTGCCTGAATTATTGCAGACGCTGACACCAGCACAGTCATGTCATCATCTGTGTGCACTTCACCAGGTAGATGTACCATCACAAATACAGTTCCTGAAAGGAAAGCATCTGTTTGGCAGTATCAAACAGGGAGCAAACCAAGCCAGTCAGCTAAACAGATGTCAGACTGGAAAAAATAAGCTCCATCTACAACCCAACCTCTGTCCACCTGTGATACCAAACTGAGATGCCATTTGCAGGAGATTGCACAAACCTTCATAATGTGATTCTCTTGCCTCTGATATGAAATTGTTAACAACACTGTTGACATTCAAATGATCATCATTAGGCTTCAGAGTATACATCATATTGAGATGATTGAGGCAGCTGATATTTCTCTCAGGCCTGATGTCAGGAAGACATTGCTGCCTCAGTTCATATCCAGTCTGACTTCACTTTTTAAGCTCAGGTTCTAGAGCACATGATGTAACCTCCAGGGGAAGGTATCAGTTTGTGAAGCTGCCATGAGCCAGCCCAATGACCGGAGATTTCAGAAACTGCATTTCATGCAAAGCCTCAACAAACTCAGATGTACTCCCAGCAGGAGAAAACGCCAGAGGCAAGGAGTTGCTATTGACACTTCTCTGCTCCCCAGTGCCCACAAGTTTCACGCTATGGACAAAAAGCCAAAACTTCTGGACTTGGTGGGACATCACAGGAGCTCTGTGCGTACTGGGGTGTGGCCATTTCAGGCTTTATAGACAGGGACCAGCACCTTGGTTTTCACTTGAAAATAGTTTTCAAACCTGGCTCATTTCCTAATGCGGAGAGGGACAAAGGGCCTGAAGGAGGGCTGGACAGGCTCAGGTGTTTCAAACACTGATGCATGCTGGGTTCCAGACTTCGTGGCTGTATTTTTTTTATTTGTTTTTTATTTTTTTGCTGCCTTTACTTTCTCCAGCTCATCTGTATCCTTTCTCCCTGCAGACAATAGGAGGAAACAACTCATGTCCTAGCACTGCTTCCTCCATCAGGTTATGTGACTTGTTGGATGCATATGAGCTGAAAGGGGGAAGAGTCACCAGGACAATCGCTCCACAGCACATGGGGTGTTTGGAGAGAGGATAAAGCACTGGAGCTGCGCAGCAAATACCCCCAGCAGAGCCGTCTCTCAGGACAGGTAAGGGAGATGGAAAGCGCCAGCGACATTGAGTGTCTTTGTCAGTGAAGGGGTAGGGGGAGCCCCGTGGAGGCAGGGCAGAGCAGATGAGAAATGCTGTGCATTTGGAAATAGGTGCTGCAAATGGGTTATTTTGCTACATTCACTGGTTTGGAAAAAACAGTGAAAACATAGGTTTCAGAGTAGCAGCCGTGTTAGTCTGTATCCGCAAAAAGAACAGGAGTACTTGTGGCACTTTAGAGACTAACAAATTTATTTGAGCGTAAGCTTTCGTGGGCTAGAAGTGGGCTGTAGCCCACAAAAGCTTATGCTCAAATAAATTTGTTAGTCTCTAAGGTGCCACAAGTACTCCTGTTCTTTTAGTGAAAACATAGAGCAAGTACTTCTAGCTGAAAGCAAGCGAAATTGCTGCTCAGTGGAGGCTAGATGGGAGCACGAATATGCAGCCCCAAAGGAAACCATTCCCCTACACTATTATTAGTCACTTATAGATAAGCCTAGAGCTTCACAGCACTGCTCCACAGAGCTTGCAGTGTTGACCTGAATTTTATGGGTTAGCTGTTATGGCTCGCCACTGATCGCATCCGACCAGAAGATTTATAGGTTCTTGTCCAATTCAGACCACAGGGTCAGAAAACTCAGAGTTCTATATCGGGAGAGGACTGTCGGGGTGCTTGGCAAAAACACACTGAGGACAATACCAAATTGATAAAAGCTTTATTGAGATTAACAAAAGAATACTAAATGTTATGAAACTTATGACTGCAAAACAGTAAAAGAATTCCACAACTCCTGGTGGTAACATTCTTATTATAAATACCTTAACCTAACATACCACTCCCTTCCTCGAGGACCTGGTAATAGGAGGTGAAGGACCAGCCTTACTCCTGACATGCCCGATAACACAATGGTTCTGGCTTCCCCAATAGTTAGGAATGCTGAGTAGTTATACTGTACTACACATGCTGAGCTGATAGCGTGATGGAAGATAGAATGATAGGTAGATAAAAAGACAGTCTATAGAACATAGGAGAACAAAGAAAAGAAAAAAGCTCCCTAAGATATCCTTACATGATATTTTATAGGATCCTGACACTATGTAATTCAGGCCCAACCTACTATATCCAAATCTTACTTCTGTACCCTAAGAAATTTATGGGTACCCTTCTCCTATAAGTTAGTGGATTATGACACATACTCTCCACATATTAATAAGGATTGTCTCACTCCAAAAACTGCCAAGCTAGGCAATCTTGGCGACTTCCAGGTTTGTGGTGCACCCTGCAGTTACCAATCGGTTGCAGACGCCAGATAAACCTGTTCAGTGTTGGGTGTAGTTCCTCCCTTTGGTTCCCCAAAGTTCAGGGACCATTTCTATCTGTGCCAAAGGTTGCCAGCCTTTATGCTGACTTACACTTAACTGATCATACTTTTAGCTGTTTAGGTGATCTTACCGGATACAGGCCCATAGGCTTCTTGCATTTCAGCAAAACTTATTCTATGTATAATTATTAGGAAACACATATCATATGCTTCAACACATCCTAATTTCATAGGAATTAATACTGATAAAATATAAGAATCGTATGAAATGGATTAATTCAGAAAGAAACATATTTGATACAACTGGCTGGATTAGTAGGATATAATAAAAAGAACAG
>NW_020664598.1:839275-949025 GCF_002925995.2 Terrapene triunguis | reverse complement strand
AAACCTAGGATATAATAGTTAACAAAGTAATCCTGTGGGCTACAGCAGTAACACAGGAGACAATAAACTCAGAACAAACACAGACTCACACCCAAAGGGTGGTGGAGAGACACATCCTGGGTCCGATCCGGTGGCCCAGTGGGAGTTTCCCGGGTAGAGGGCTACAGGATCAGGCTCCCAGGTTAAAGAGAGAAAGCGGATGGGGAGAGAGCTGCATCCTGGGGAAGAGTGAAAGAGACAACATGGAGAGGAGGAAGAGGGGATTGGTAGGCGGGAGTCATGCTCAGCAGAGGTAGATGGGGAGAAATGCTGGGGGAGGTGGGGAAGAGAGACATGCAGTGTGGAGAGGAAGAAAGTGCAGAGATTCCCACGGATGGGTAAGGTACAGAGCGATGAGAGCCAGAAGATTAGCTGGTTTAGAGCTGGCTGTGCCCTATGGGGAGAACAGTGACATCTTAGGGGCCATGAAACGCTGAGCGCCTCTTTGCACGTGGCTGTAGTGCAGGGTGGGGCCACACTCCGGTTGGCCGTGGTCTCCGTGCTTCCCTGGCCTGTGTTTCTCAGACGGACATGCTGGTCTCCTCTTCCTGGAGAGCTGCAGCAGGGTCACCAGCGCGAAATAGAAAGTGGATATTGTTTTTTCTTTTTCATCGTGTTCGCAGCCTAGCCCCTAGGAGTGAGCAAACACAGCCTCCACTACACATTAACTCCACCACCCCACTTCTGTTACCAAAACAGAAAGAGACAGCAGTGAGATTCCATGGGACAGGGCAGAACTCTACAGGTGCCCAAGCAGCAGTTACAGTATATTGAAATGGAAAGAGGGGGGTTGTTGTCCCTGCACCAGCTAAGGCGGAGGGGAGAGTTCTCCCTCTGATATAGCAGAGTGGGGTAGCTCTGCTTCTCCCTGTACTTTAACCCCAGCACCCAAGTGGCACAATCATCACTCTGGCGAAGGAGTGTCTGCAGTCAAGAACGGGGGCTTTTTTTAGGTATGATCTTTTTATTCTACACTAAATAGAACAGAACAGGAAAAGAACAAGCTGTGATGGTGGTTTGCACCATCATAAAGTCTTATGGGTTGAGGGCCTTACTGCAAAGCACAGGGCATGTATCCAATGGGGCCCGGGTCTCAGTGATGCTGGTGTGAGTCCAGAGTAACTCCACAGATGTCGGTGGCGTAACTGCAAACTTACCCTCGTGTAACGAACACCAGAATCTGGCACATGGGGCACCGCCACCGTGTTTAGGAATCTGGATGTTCTTGCTGTGCATATAACGACCCATCGGAGAGTGTGAGATGAGCATCCTAGGACATTGGTTTCCCATCGGTTCAAGCAGCTAAGTCCAGTGATGAGTAAAAGGCTGCCGGAGAGGGGAGGAGAGATGATCTCAGACACCCGTTCTTGGAGGATTATATTGCTGATGTCAAAGAGTGTTTAGTGGTGCAGGGAGAGAAGTGATTTGATCAGGAACATCATCCTGTAGTCCCCTCTAGCTCCAGTGGGTCCAGTTCAGTTTACAGCTCCAACCATGATAATGGTTCTACCAGCTCCTCCCTCAGCACTCTGGGCTCTGGGCGTTGCTCTGCTCTCCCTGACATGCCCACCAGGGCGAGGGATTCTCCCAGTCAGGACTGCTCTGCTCTAGTGGCACCGACTCTGCAGGGCCCAGCAGGGCAGAGCCTGGCGGCCGCTGGGACATGGAGCTATCCAGCTAGAAGGGGCCATGTTCCAGCAGAGACTCCCCTGACTGTAGCCACACCTTAACCAAGGAAACCGGGGCCGGGGGAGACCGCAGGGCTGCGTTTCCTGCCGGTCAGATTGCCGAGTCAGCGTTTCTCTAGAAGTCTGTTTTGTCGTGAGTGAACAAAAGGAGGAAGCCCAGGCTCTCGGCCGTTCCTGTTCGCTCCCTCGGCTTTGGGCTACACAAACTTGATTCAGGAGGAGACGGGAGAGAGTGTGTCCCCCTGCCATGGAAGAGAAAGAAAGGGAGCAAGACCAGGGCAGATAGAACGTAGAGGAAAGCAACAGAAGTAGTCAGAGAGACAGTGGGGGTCAGATCCTTTGGTGGTGTAAAGCCGTTGCCTTCAGTGCAGGAAGGCTGATTGACACCGCCTGAGTCTCCAGCCCTGGGAGCGGGAGGGAATCCAGAGGGAGAGGGAGAGGAGGAAGTAGAGGCACGTGGAAGCAGAACGGGTGAGGAGAAGAGAATAAAAGAAGGCAGAACAGCGAAAGATAAAGCTCCCAACCGTAGAGCCAATCTGACTGATAGTACTCCTCTTTCACAATGTTGTCCTGTTGCCCTGGCAGGAAGGAGAACGTTGGTATGAACTGGTGAAAATCCGTTGCCAGCCAAAGCCAGACCTGGTGATTATTCCAGACCACTTGAAGCCCTAGAAACCCTCCAAACTTTTGGAACAAAATATCATCAGAGGTGAGAAGCCTAATTCCCCGCTCTCCCAAAGTGGGAGCCCAGAGCAGTAAGTGTTGGCCACCGCGCTGATTTCTGGAATGCCCCTGGTCTGCCCAACTCTGGGCAGCAGGAATGAAATTTGAGTCTCCTCTCTGGCACAGCAGTGTCCCCTGGGAGGGCTCAGGGCAACTGGGAGTCAACCCTAGATCTTCCTCATGGCAGGGTAGAAACCAGTTCGGGCATCGGGCCTGCTCTGGGACAGGAGAGTAGGAATCAAAGCCAGGTCTGCTGCATGGCACAGCACTGATCCCTGGGGCGGTGAGGTGAGCAGCTTCTGTTCAGAACATTTCAAGAGAAAATGACAGAGGAGGAGAACGACCTGGGTGTATTGATTGATCACAGGGTGACTATGAGCCACCAATGTGATGTGGCGGAGAAAAAGGCTAATGCAGTCCTAGAATGCATCAGACGAGGTATTTCTAGTAGAGACAGGGAAGTGTTACTGCCATTATACAAGGTATTGGTGAGACCTCATCTGGAATAGTGTGTGCAGTTCTGGTCTCCCATGTTTAAGAAAGATGAATTCAAACTGGAACAGGTGCAGAGAAGGGCTACTAGGATGATCCGAGGAACAGAAAAGCTACCTTATGAGAGGAGACTCAGAGCTTGGCTTGTCTAGCCTAACCAAAAGAAGGCTGAGGGGAGATATGACTGCTCTCTATAAATACATCAGAGGGATACACACCAGGGAGGGAGAGGAGTTATTTAAGTTAAGGGCCAATGCTGGCATAAGCACAAATGGATATAAACTGGCCATCAATAAGTTTAGGCTTGAAATTAGATGGAAGTTTCTAACCATCAGAGCAGTGACGTTCTGGAACAGCCTTCTGAGGGGAGCAGTGGGGGCAAAAATCCTAACTAGCTTCAACACTGAGCTTGATAAGTGTGTGGAGGAATGGTATAATGAGACTGCCTACAATGGCATATGGCCCAGCTGCATCTGCCATTGTAAATATTCCCAACAACTGGTGATGGGACACTAGATGGGGGAGGGAGGCTCTGAGTTACTACAGAGAATTCTCTCCCAGGTGTCTGGCTGGTGGGTCTTGCCCATGTGCTCAGGGTCTAACTAATCACCATATTTGGAGTCAGGAAAGAATTTCCCCCCAGGTCAGATTGGCAGAGATCCTATGGGGTTTTTCACCTTCCTCTGCAGCATGGGGCACGGGTCACTTGCAGGTTTAAACTAGAGTAATGATGGATTCTCTGTAACGTGAAGTCTTTAAATCATGATTTGAGGACTTCAGTAACTCAGCCAGAGGTTAAGGGTCAGTCTATTACAGGAGTGGGTGGGGTGAGGTTTTGTGGCCTGCAATGTGCAGGAGGTCAGACTAGATGATCATGATGGTCCCTTCTGGCCTTAAAGTCTATGAGTCTATGACACTATAGCAGCTGCTGACACAGCACAGTGAGTCTTTAGACTGTGGCACTGGAAACATCTGGTCCTGGCCACGGTTGGAGGCAGGATACCAGACAGGATGGAGCAATGGTCTGATCTGGTTTCAGCAGTTCCTTTGTTCCTATGGGTCTGCCACATAGAAATGTAAGGCCAGAAGGGAGCTTGAGAGGTCATCTAGTGCAGCCCCCTGCGCTGAGGCAGGACCCACACAGTACATCGTCACATGCAGCTGGCAGCAGATGAGCCATGTCACTGGTTCTGAGAACTTCATTCTCTGCTAGCTCTTGATAACAGAAACTTATTGATAAAGTGACGGGAATCCAGAAATGAGGTTCTAAAATCAACGAAGGGGCTACAGGAAATGACCTACGGAAAGATTTAAAATAACAATATTCCCGTAGCTCAGCCCAAGCCGAGTGAGGTGACAAGCACGTACACTGTCAGTGGGGTAAAAACAAAGGGGCTAAGAAGAACTGTTCAGATTGATTCAAAGGTTTAGTAAACCTGGAGTGATAGGAGCATGTTGGCTGCATTATATTACATCTCCTAACAGTGAGATCTGCTGGGCTGTGGACAGTCCTCTGTGGACAGTGGGTAATTTAAGAGTCATCTGGACAAATTCCCTGGAGAATATAGCGTAGGGAAGGACAGTCTCAGGGAGGTGTGGACACAATGTGATCTATCCTGTTCCCAGCCCTTTTACAGTATGTATGAATCTGTTTCACTCGCTGCCTGGCTTGTCTTGCAAACAGAGACGCTATGTCGAGGCTCTGGATTATGGTCCTTGTTCTGCTGTGGATTCCAGTCATGGCCATCGCACAGCTCCCAGGCAATGCCCAGTGCCCTGTGAACTGCTCCTGCTTCTTCTCCCAGTGGTTTGTCCGGTGCTCCAATGCCAGCTTATCCTCTCTTCCCCCTGGCATCCCCAGTGCCACCGTGGAGCTCGACCTGCAGCACAACCAGTTCAGCACCCTCTCAGCAGGCTTCTTCCCAGAACTGGCTGAGATCAGCATCATTTACCTTGGCAGCAGTGGCATCCACCAGGTTGAGCCAGGGGCTTTTCAGGGAGTCAAGAATCTGTACCATCTCCACCTGGACAACAACCTCCTGGAGCAGGTCCCAGAGGGTGTCTTTGAGAATCTGACAAATCTGATCTTCCTGCACCTGGAGCACAACCAGATTGCTCACCTCCTGCCAGGTATTTCTGGATGGATAGGCCCCCAGCACCACTATGAGCCAGCTAACTGAGCAACAAGCATTACCAGCCCCATGCCTCTTCTCTACTAATCCCTGCCCAAGCCGTAGGTCTCCTGAAGACCCCACACTGCTGAGAGGATGGGGGCCAGAACTGCCACCAACGGGTCCTGCATGTCCATGATACAAAGTCAGCACCTCCTTCTACCCAGGGGAAAATGGGAGGGGGTAACTCAGGGCTGGGGGAGAGGAGGTGCCTCATGATCAGAGATTATTGAAGCACAGAACATTTGATATTGGCTTGACCTGGTTGGGGGTGTGTGTGTCTCTCTCTCTCAGGTGGGTTCTCTTCTCTGAAGCAGCTCAGTGTCCTGGACCTGAGTAACAACCTGCTGCTGGAGCTCTCCGACCAAGCCCTTCACGGCCTCCCGCGGCTGCGTCAGCTCTACCTGAGTGCGAACCGTATTACCAATGTGTCCAGCAAAGCCCTCCCAGGCACCCTGCGGGCCCTCAGCCTAGACGGGAACCTGCTAGCAAGCGTGCCCGCGGCCATCCGCACCTCTCCCATGCTCTCCACTCTACAGCTGAGTGGTAACCCCATCCGGAAGCTGACGTCTCTCGCCTTTGGGAGGAGGCTTCGGTCCCTAAGGCAGCTGTTCCTGGACAGCCTGGCCCTGGAGCAGATCACCAACTTGGCTTTCACCAGGCTCCGCTGGCTGGAGCTGCTGAGCCTGAGGAATAACAGCCTGGAGTCGCTTCAGCCTCTGTCCTCCCTGAAGTCACTCTCCACTCTGTATCTGACTGGGAACAAGTGGCGCTGTGACTGCAAACTGATCTGGCTCCGCACCTGGCAGAAGAAGGTGCTCCGGAAAGAACGCAGCCCTGTGGAGTGCAGCTCCCCGGGGGCGCTACAGGGACAGCTCCTGGTGGACATAGAGGTAACGGCCTGTGGTTCCAGAGTACATGAAAGTGTTGGGCTGGGGCCAGGGCGCACAGGATTTCCAGTCCAAGTCTCTCTCCCCTTCCGCCCCAAGGGCTGGGAGTGCTGTGAAGGGAGCCATTGTTCATGGCACCAGTACTTTAAAAGGGAGACGACCAGTGTAACCAATGCCCTTGCCGATCTCACGGCAGGGTGAGGCCTGGCCAGTATGTGGATGGGACCCGGACAGTTCCATACTTAAATAACTCCCACGTGCCTCGTTCTCCCGGGGAGCTGAAACTCGGTCCTTTAGCTTGAAAACACAGGCCCCTTCCGCAGAGTTGAAGATCTCTCCTGGTTGGAGCTGATAGCAGCTCCCTGACCCTCGGTGCTGTGAGATAGCCACTTTAGGGCACGGCCCCCACCGCGCTGCCAGCTGGGAGGTAGTGCTTTTTGGTGGAGGGGCTGGGGAGATCACAGGAAATCAGAAAGCAATTGGGGGGGGGGGGGTTAATAGGTAGGCCTGGCATGGCATTAATGTGTTTCAGTGGTTGGGGGAGAAGGTGCACACAGGGCGGGTTCGGCAGCTGGTGAAGGGAAGAAAGAAGCAGATGCGCACTCTATTTTCTGTGTTTTTTGTCTTCATTTCCTTCCTTTCTCCTCTGCTCAGTCCCTCTCTCTCCCCCTCCTTTTCTCTTTCCTGCTTCCCCCACCCTCCCTTGCTCTTGTGGGGACCAGCCGGGGCTGCTGGGCTAGGGTGTGGCTGCAGAGGCCATCCTGCAGTGCAGAAAGCGCTGGGTGTCAGCGCTCAGAGCAGGCCGCAGCTTATGGCAGGCTCTGGGTCCCATGTTATGTGAGGCGTGAATAAAAAATAATAAATTGTTCAAATACAAGCTCATGTTGGCTTAATGCAAAGACCAGCACAGCTCTTCCCTTCCTCTCTCTGCCACAGCCGCCTTCATCCTCTGTCACATTCACTCTCAGCCTGTCCCTCCCCTCACCCCTCTCTTTCCGTGTCCTGCTGCGATCTGTTCACCTGCAGTGCAGGGGAGGTGAACGCAGCACACAGATGCCTCTCCTTGTATCTGCCTCTGCCTGGGGGAAGCTGGGCCACAGCCGTTCAACCTGCTGTCAGCTTTCCCAGCTCAGTTGGCTGGTGGTCTCCTCGGGGGACCAGAATAGTTCACAGAAACCGGACAAAATGCCACTGGAAACTGAGCCAGTCCTGGTTCCGAGATACATGGTCACCTGAAAACAGAGCCACTCTGACATTTTTGCCCATAAAAGACCCCCGGACTGATTGTGTAAGAGGTATTAGCTTATATCAGAGAGGCAGCCGTGTTAGTCTGTATCCACAAAAACAACAAGGAGTCTGGTGGCACCTTGAAGACGAACAGATTTATTTGTTAGGCACTCCATGCATCTGAAGAAGTGGATTTTTATCCACAAAAGCTTCTGCCCAAATAAATCTGTTCATCTTTAAGGTGCTACCAGACTTCTTGTTGTTTTTGAGGTATTAGCTTGGTATCCTGGGGCAGTTCTAACCTGGGTAATTTATATCCTTCCAGTCTAACCGATCCCTCCACTACAGTTTTCACTAGATCAGGCATTCTCCACTTCCTGTCCTAAACCCCTCAAAATAATCTCCCACCCCTGTCTGGGATTGGGGTGCAGGATGGCTAGGCTGTTCCCTCTCAGAAGGAGTTATCCCTGCTGGTGCTTCATCCAGGCCCTAAAGAAATGGAAGACCTGATTCTCTCTCATGTGGGTTTTTTTTTCACCTTGCCCAGTTACAGAAGCTGACTTGCCCACCTTTTGGGACGGACTCCACCACCCTCAGCCCCTCTGAGAACACGAATACACCCACAGCCATTGCTCCACCCAGAGACATACCTCTCCCAGGGGCTGCTACCACAGCTACTGCCACAACCTCTGCTGCCCTGATCACCACGAGGAGGCTCCCCAGCTCCACCACGCGCTCAGCTACCTCCCTTCACCGTGTGCCGGAGAGGTGGGACCCATGCTTGGCCGACCACATCAGCAGCGTCAGCATCAGGACAAAGGGTGACACCTCCCTGGTGGTTTCCTGGTCTTTCTCCGGTGACCACGACCAATTTGAAGTGCGGTACACGGCCGGCCGGGATGAGCAGGTGCTGCGGGTGGTGGGAGGGTTGGCCGAGGTGACGCTCCACGATCTCCGCGGGGGGACCGAGTACAGAGTCTGCGTCATCCCCCAGAATGAGAATCTGCTGGAGTGCCAGGCCCCTGCCGTCCGGCAGTGCAAAGCAGAGCGCACTGCCGGCCTTCCTAGTGACACACAGCCCGTGCATGCCCCGCTCGGCCACAGCCACTCGGCCGTGGGTTTCGGCGTCGCTGTTGCTCTCCTAGCACTCGCAGCACTGGCCCTGGCTGTCACCTACAGACTGCGGACGCGGCCGATCCAATTCCAGCGCTACTATGATGAAGATGGGTCACCCCTTCATCGCAGGAGCAGCAACCAAGCCAAGATGACCACGGACCCAGTTGACGAGAGCATGGAGGACGAGGACCGGCACAGTTATGTGACAGCTGCCGGCCGGTGCCCAGAGGAGAAGGTAGACTGCACCGTGTCTGCCCCACCCAGGCTCACACTCACATCCACACCCACGTATGTGACTCTGTGATTGTAACTGCTTCCCGGCATCCTACGGCTGAGCAGGAATTGCCTCATGGGGTCTGCCACTCACCCAGGGACCTGACACCATAGAGCCTCGAGGAGTAAACCAGACAGTTCTGTAACCGCCCCTTATGACTGACATGGACAATAAAACGGAGCCCTAGAAAGTTGAGATGGGAAAAGCCTGTGACTTAGGGCCCTTTTTGTCCAGCCCAGTCCATGCCCGCTCCAACCAGTGCAGGGTTGTTCCCTACACAGGGAGGGTCTTGCACAGCCTCATGAATAGTTTTGAAGTGCTGGATCTCCATTGGGGTACCCAAAGCCTTTCACAGCCGGGGTGATGTAAAAAGGCAGGGTTGGTGACTGGTTTCCATGACAGGCAACCTCTACGTGGCTGAGGGGTTGCTATTTATAGCAAAGCTGGACTGGAAATCACAGGAGAACCCGTTTTTAGAGTCAATTCCCCCCCCCGGGGGGATTGTTTACAGCTTCTGCCACCCTCCACCCCCCAAAAATAGCAGCTTGCTCTCTCGCTCGCTGTTTTGGCATGTAGTTTTGCATCTGTGGGGATAGGAGTGGGGGTGGGGTGGACATAAGAAGGACCCAGAGAAGGGGAAAGGCAGAAACGATGTTTGCAGCTCAAGTTTGACCAGAGTGGAGGCCTAGTGAAGGCCAGGAGGGAGCTGCAGGAGCGGAGAAGGAATTTGCACCAGTCCTGCCTAGCCCATGTGAAAGGCGGGGGAGGAGAGTTGGGTGCTACGCGATGGGGGAAGCGAAGAAAGAATTGAGTTTCTGGTGCAGTACAGGGTTCAGGTCAGTCGGTGCGTCTAGAACCCTGACATCATGGAGGATGTGAATTCCCAGCCCAACAAGCCGTTCAAAGCTAACAGTCACTGTCCTTTGCTGGTAGCATTTAACCTTCCCGCCCACCCACCCCTGCCGCTGTCTTGGTGCAGGTTTTTGAACATTCTGTTTTATCCAAAATAAAGGTGGGGAGGCTTCCAAGCTAAAACAAAACATCTTATTTTCCATTCTATGCTTTGAAGGATGCCCATTACCTGGGGCAAAGGCGAGGTTCCCCAAGACCTCTCGCTCCCTCAGCATGAATGCCTTCTTTCAACCAAGGCATCTTCCTAAAACTGTTGGAGGGGCGTGCAGAACACTGGAAAAAACTGACCTTGCTCTGCTCTCCTCTCTGCCAGGGCTGTCTGCACCCCTCTTCCTGACCACTGGGCATTGGCCTGGCCCACACATTTCATTCTCACTCTGGAACAGCATTTGAGCCTCTTCCGGACTCCATGCCACTTCTGATTGCATTGGATTTGCCCCAGCCCATGAGGTGTAGGAGGCTGTGGAATAATCTCCCAAGCCAAGTGGCGAAGGCCTTTATAGCACATTCCATTTCCAAAGCACCTAAGCAACATTCTTCCTTCCTCCCACCCACCTGCTCTGCGTCACTATTTGACAAATGGGGAAAATGAGGCGGACGGTGAGTGGCTTGCTCAGTGCCACAAAGCAATTGAGCATAGCACTCTGAAACTGTGTGGGGCAGACAGACAAGATGTCAGATTATTTCATCTTTACTCTATTAATCTAGAAACAAACAGGACAAAACCCTCATCATTCATCTCCCCTTTGTCTATGTGCAAAGTCCTGGTCTTTTTCTACTCGCCACTCCCTCCTCCTTTTAGAAAGAAGTGATGTATCACCCACCTGGGCTCCTGGAGAGCACTGTGGCCTAAATGGTACACCTCTGCCTTCCCTCCATGGCACACTCTGTTTGCTGGACTAATAAAGCACACGGTAAAACCGTTTCATGCAGCTGTGTTGCTCTTCTGTTGTTAGATGAGCTAGTTGCAAGAACAGCTGGTTAGACAGAGTTTGGAGCTGGCGAGGGGACACACACACTCTCTACTCCAGGGCACCAGTTGGGGGCCAGCCCAGCATTGGTAGTGCCCAAAAAGCACGACTGAATGAGACTCAGCCAGCAGCCTCCGGGGAGTGGGTGGCCCTAAGAAGGACCATGGGAGTCAGATCAATGGTCCATTGAGCCCAGTATCCTGTCTTCTGACAGTGGGTGGTGCCAGTTGCTTTGGAAGGAGTGAACAGACCAGGACAATTTATCATCCGTTGTTGTCCAGTCCCAGCATCTAGCAGTCAGAGGTTTAGGGCCACCGTGAGCATGGAGTCGAGTCCCTGCCCATCTTGGCTCATAGGTTCATGGACGCTAGGTCTGTCAATGGCTATCTAGTTTTTTTGAACCTGGTTATACTTTTGCCTTTCACAACATCCCTTAACGAGTGCCACAGGTTGACTGTGCGTTGTGAGAAGAAGTACTTTTTTGTTTGTTTGAAACCTGCTGCCACCATTGGGTGACCCCTGGTTCGTGTGTTATGTGAAGGGGTAAATAACACTTTCTCCACCCCAGCCATGATTTTATAGACCTCTATCATATCCTCACGCAGTCTTTTTTCCAGGCTGAAAAGTCCCTGTCTTTTTAATCTCTCCTCTTATGGAAGCTGTTCCATACCAGCCTCTGTTCGTGAGATGCTTTTAAGCATCTTGAAAGCTTGCCTCTCTCACTAACCGAAGCTGGGCCAATAAAAGCTATGACCTCACCCACCTTGTCTTTCTAAGATCCTGGGACTGGCTACAACACTGCATTCAATAGTCAGTTGCCTGTCTTCATATGCTGTAATTGAATGGGCCTTTTGCATTTGTTTCTCAGTTCCTGCCTGCACATTATCAACTACTAGCCTCTGCTCTTTACTAGGATATACTAGAGTATCCATTTTAACAACTCCTCCCCCAAGGAATGTGGCTGTCCAAACCATCAGCTCTGCCACACCTGTCAGCTTCCCCCAGCCCTTAATTTAAAAACTCCTCTCCGATGTTAATTTTGCATGCCAGCAATATGGTGCCATTCGCGTTTAGCTGGAGCCCAGCCTTCCAGTGTAGGAAGATGCTGCTCCAATGGACAGGTAGCCATGTTCAAATAAACCTGTGCCAACAGCCTGTCAGTCTTAGCCGCAGGCCATGGAGGCTGAACTTCCCTATACCTGGACCCAGCCTGAGGCTCACTGGCAGGGGAAGCAACATGTGGGAAACTCCTAGTGCCTTAGCTTCTCTGTGACAATACCAGGCACCTCCCCTCAGGCTGCCTCAAGCTGCGGGAGGACAGACCGCTTGCAGGGAGATGTAACAGCTCTAGTCTAGTAGGAAATAAAGATCATTCAATTTCTCACTCTCCCCTAGTGCGCTTGACACCGAGAGCCCAAATATATTGACCTACAGGCCCCACTGCCAGACACCTGTGGTTTCTGAGGCTCACTGCAGGGGGATGGGTGGGTTTAATGGGGTGAGAGAGGCGAGGCTTACGCTGGGTGGGGTTTAGTTTGCAGGCACAAGTCCAGGTTGTACTATTTTTTTATAATCTGTACATGGACCTATAGGCCCATTTTACATACACGCAGCCTCGTCTCCTCTCCTCCCCCATCTCCCCATGGAGCTGGTACAAGAAACGCTGGCTTCACTACCAGGAAGTGCACTTTCCTCATGGCATTAAGTGCCTTAAGGCCAGGGTGAGGGAGGGGGCAGAGCTATTACAGGAAGCCCAGAGCCACACCTGGGTGGTGAAGACACATGCCAGGCACTCCCATCTGAGAAACCTTAACCCACAGCAAGGGTCTAGCAAGCCTCCCGCAGACACACACACCCCCTTGCCCCAGTGGCTGTCTTGAACAGGACTACAGCATGCGGGGACTTCAACACAGAAAGTGGGTGTGGCTAGAGGCCTCAGGAAAGCCACACCCCCTCTGCATGGTTCAGGTTGCTCAAGTGTGCCCCACCCCCTTGCTTACCAGCCTGCTGGCAGAGGTGCATCACAGCCCAGTTACTTCCTGGGTTTAGTTCTCCCCACGGTCAGAGTAGGCCCAGCGTGCCAAGGGCGACTAGCAACGGTCCACCACTGTAGTGCTTCCTCCACCCAGGGCTATGACTAACCATTCCCTAAAGCACCTAGCAAGAGCTGGCTCGCATCCCATCTGCAGCATCCCGCAGCCATCGGCCCTGTGGTTCCCACAAGGTGCTGCTGACTCCACCATGCTGCTAGAGTCCCAAGCTGAAGGCACGCGTTTGGCAGTGCCTGGAAACCAACCACACCCTTTGCAACAGCAGCAGGCAGCGTTTCACCCAAGAGCGTTGGCTCTGCCTTGTGCAGATGGCACAGGACGTTGGCTCCCGCAGGAACTGGCGCAGGAAGAGAGCTCACTCACCCCTAGGTGCATAGGGCACCTCAAGCTGTACTATAAACATGAACTGGAGCAAGGTAGGAGCACACATCAGCCAGGGGTGAGATGCTACCACCGGTGGTGCTGGTCACACACACCAGCTCACTGGACTAGGGCAGCTCCAATCAAGGCCACACCCCATGCAGCAGCATGGCAGGGACAGCCAGCAAGAGTGAGCTGGGGTAAGAGTGACCACTTTGCCCCCATGAAGCCTGTGCAGGGCAGAAAGGATGGAGTCCCTGCCCCTCCCCCAAAACTGCATGCGCGAACACTGGGCTTTCCTACACGCTAGGTTCAGCCTCTGCCCTTGGCAGAATGTGCTGCTCATCAGCAATCACGTTACAGCTGCTTCTCCCTCAGAGGCAACTGTGTTTTTAAGGCCAAGCTGGGCCCTTATCAGCTGTGCTAGAAGTGGAGGGGCTCCTTGGCCCCCTTTCCACAGCAAAGATTTCTGACAAAACTCCCAGAACTGCACTACCATAATAAGGTAGCAGGGAAGCAGGTTGGAGAATGAGCTGAGGGGCACCTTAAACTAGGACATCTCCTGTCCTTTACTACCCCACATGAACCAGGAACCCATCCCTGCCCTTCCCCCAGACTTCCATGTGCGTATGTAGGGGCAGGTGGGGTGACAAGCAACAGGAAAAATTCAGACTGGCAGGGGCATTTGTGGGTGTAGAGCCCTCACCCATATTTTAACATGCTTAGAGACCCTCAGCTAATTCTTGGCACTGAAGCTGCTAAGTTTCCAGTGCCCAGCCCTGAGATGCTCTGCCGGCAAAGTATTCCAGCCCCCAAATGCCATTCCCTTTCTTTCTTTACTGCTCCCCTGGGCCTGAGTGCTGAACATGGACCCCCCTACCGGATTCAATTGATTCTACTCATTTCTAAACCAAGCCTATTTTAATGGGGAAATGGGGGTGGGGGAATGCAGGCTATGGCAGTATCACAATGAACAGGCAAAGACCACCGGGGCCAGCCCTACCCGAGGGAGCTCCACTCTAGCATAGCAGGGGGTTAGCAGATTAAAATACCGATAGGCCTCTCCCAGTTAGATTAGGAATACAAGAGCAGGGGGGAAGCATCCCCCTCTCCCAAGCCTGAGGCAGCTGAGCAATCCGATAACCCTGGAGAAGCAACACCACTGCTGCAAGTTCCAGATGCGTGGCTCAGGGCAGCACGAGATGGAAGCCACAGCACCATGCAAAAGCCCTGCTTGATTCAGCTGCTGCTACTGCTTCAGAGAAAGCCCATGTCCAGCACCCTCTGCAAGACAGTAGCTTGGGCACAACCCCTTCCAGCAGTGTTGAGTTTAATGGGGCCCTCTTTCCAATGCATGGACAGCCCCAGGAGGACTAGTTCTGGCACAACTGCCTGCGCTGGAGCCCAGGGAGTGCGCTTTGGAAGTGGGGCCTTCAATTAAAAAAAATGGAAAAACAAAGTAAAAAATATCAGCAGGATTCCTCCGAGTTTGTTAAAGCAGAAGGAAAGACGGACATCCCCGTGAGACAGACAGCATGTTTCCATGGGCGCTGACATCCTCTCCTGCCAGCTGGCTAAGAGCTCTCGCTGATAAAAGTCCTATGAAAGGGAAGGAGCAGAGCTGCGCTTCTACTACAGCTGGTGGAGGGTTTGCAGCAGCATGTGGCGGGCAAAGGAGCAGGAATCCAAAGCACGGTTGGGTCTGGAGAGAGGAGAGAAGAGAAAAAGTTCATTTAAAAGCTGCCCCCTGACTGCACTTTGACTCACTGAATGCCAGCTCTCCATGGGTTAAGGGGCTCAGTACGGTGCCAGGAACTCAAGAGCCAGCCAGCTGCAGTATCTACCTGCAAGGGACTTCATTCTTACTCAGAGACAGGGTCGGCCGAGGTATAGGAATCGCTGCACTGAATCAGCCTATTGCTCCGTCTAGTCCTGAATCCCACATCAGACAGTGGCCAACGCTAGCTGGTTCAGAGGAAAATACCCCCCCACCACTGCAGTGCATTGTGTCACACTGTATTAAACAAGTGATCTACTTGTGCCCTGAAGCATGAGGATTGATTGGCCCTGCAATGGTTCTTCTAGTGTAACTACAGCTATACTGTGCTTCCTCAGCTCTCATCCTTTCCTGAAACTTACCAAGCCAGCTGGCCTCTGTTACTACTGTACAGAGCGTAAGGGTAGAGGTTGCTACAGTTACAGCTGTGATAGGTTTCCCCTTTTCACAGGCTCATCCTTTGAACACATTCACTGCTTAGGCTGAAACTTTTCATGCTTTGTGCCCACCCCAAGGTGATGTTTCCTGAAGAACTTGAATCCAATACCACCAAGGAAAAACATTCTGACCAGCTTCCCCCCCCCAATGACAGAACAGCAACATGTGCGGTGCTCCGTCTGAGGGAGAAGTGGGTTTCAAATGAAGCCGGAAACATTGAAATATGGGACTGAGCAGTATTTCTTTGTTGCTAAGCTGTTAGCTGTGCACTTTACGGTATTTGCTGAGAGACAGGACCCCGTATGCGCTGCAGTCCAATGGACCAAATTCTGCAGCACTGTTAATGGATTGAATCTCCATGCCCTACCCTTCATTCCCATCCTTCCTGCCCCCAACTGGTTCATTGCTGAAGATGCACACTGATGGCCAATTCATTACATGACTTTGGATGATGGAGTTTTCACCAGGTTCTCCAGCCAGCCCAGCTCTGCAGGCCTCAGCTATGATGTTATGTGTGGGGCTTAACTTGGAATCTCCTTTCCAGGCCTTGTGCATGAGAGAAAGAGGGGAGCTTGAACTAGTGAAGTGAACTGTATCCGAGTTCCCTGAACCTCTGCTGCACTAGCCTGCACTTCTAAGGCTCCCCCTTCTCCTCAGCTGGATTCTACCTCGGGCTCTCTGCAGCCCGGCTCTATAGAATAGCGAAGGGAGCATGCACTGTACATTATCAGTTTCCCCTTGTGGGGAAAGGAGCTGAGAGAGGCAGCCGCAGGCAAACCTCAGCAGAGCAGGGACACAAAACAAAATGGTGGAGGCCTGTCTGCAGCCAGCTAATGAATTCTGCAGCATCTGTGGGAGGTGGGGAATCGGAAATTCCAGGCAGAGAACCAGCCCTAAGCACCCCCATCTGAGATGATCAGGGCCACTGCATTCAGGCCCTTTGCAGAGTCAGATGGGTATCACTTACACTCACATTTTTTTTTTTTTGTTGAGGTTCTCTTACTCAACAATCGTAAGGCTAGAAACAATTTAAAAGGAAAAATTCTGTCACACTGAGTGAGTTCTGTGGCCAATTCCTCGCCCCCAGAGTCCAGAGGGCCCTGGCTATGGGCATATATAACTTCTCCTACTGAGCGGTAATGGAGCTTGGAGACACAGTAAGCGACAGCTGCTTTGACTGAAGCAGCTCACAAGAACTTTGTAGCTCCACAAGCCCATTACAGAGGAGCTGATAGTCTAACAAGGCCAGGAGAGCTGCTGGAGTGGCTGGATTATTGTACCATGGAAGCTCAGGCCAATGAGCTGAAGGGTCTGACTAGATTCCCAAGGGAAGCTGACCAAGGCTGTTACCTGAGCACTCCAATGAGCAAAAGTTGGCTCTGTAGTGAGCTGGACCAGTCCGTTTGTTTTGGACAAGAACAGGACAAGCTCCTCAGCATCTGAGCTCCAGGCAAACAAGGGACACAGGTGACCTTGGATTACCAAGAGCTTTGGTGAAGCCCTTTGGACACACAAGGTTTGACTGCAGGAGCAGCTGAAGGAACATAGCAAATCACTAGAGAACCCTGCAAAGCTTTCAGCTGCATAGCTCGCGATTCCCTCTAACACCCACAGCCGGGGAGTGAGGTGTTACGGCAGAGAGAGCAAGCCCTGAAGCAGCAAATGTTGCCTTGGGCTTGTCGCACATCCCCCACCCCGTATTACTGCCCCCCATAGACTAGCGTTGGGAAGGAAGTTCTCATTTGGACAATGGCATGGCTTAACTGCTTGACTCTGCAGCTTCGGTACTAGCTTGTTTTTTCCTTTTGCTCTCACCATATGTTAAGACATTTCCTTTGCAAAAGTCACTGGGCTATTTTATGATTTGACACTATATCACTGTAAGACACACACATTCCTCCCTCTAGCTTCTCCTCCTCCCCTCGCCGCCACCGCCTCTCCCCCCAGCAAAACTAGACTTCTCTGCTTCCCTATTCTTAAGCAAAGTTGTGATGAAATACTGCTACAGCCGCAGTCAGGAGTTTTGCCACTGACATCAATAAGGCCACGTTTTCACTCTGGAAGCGCTACCTATCTACACCATGCCTGTCACTGAGGTACCCAAACATCTAGATCAGTAGTTCTCAACCTGCAGCCCACTTACAGCCCTGTCAGCACACAGCTGCGGCCCATGTGAGATCCTCAGGGCCATACAGGTAGCATGTATATAGTGTGGATGTGGCCACATAATACGGAGAGAGGAATTTTCCTCCAGGGTAGATTGGCAGTGGCCCTGGAGGTTTTTCGCCTTCCTCCGCAGCATAGGGCAGGGGTCGCAAGCTGGAAGATTCTCTGCGACTTGAAGTCTTTAGATCACGATCTGGAGACTTCAACAGCAGAGTTAAGGGAAAGTGGAGGGGTCAGCTTTTGTGGCCTGCATCATGCGGGGGGTCAGACTAGATGACCATATTGGTCCCTTCTGACCTTAAAGTCTATGAGTCTATGAGAGCTGCATATGCGGCCCACAAAGGTAAATCGGTGGAGAACCACTGATCTAAATGCAGCAAAATCATGGCTGCCACCGTGTTTAATGCGCTATGGGCACAGCTCAGAGAGCAACACGTAGGGTTAATTGCTGGCCCAGAGCCTAAGAGAGGGGTGTACACACATCCAGGGCAGAGTGTGCTGTGAATGAACTTCTCAGTGTACGCAGCCACTGGACACTCTCAGGTCAGAGGTTATGCTGGAGGAAGAGCTCGTTAATGGTGCACCTGACTCCACAGCAGATCACTAGAAGTGAATGTTATAAGTAGTCTTCAGCGTGGCCCATCGTCCAGATCAGTTTTACTTAGACATGTTTTTGTCACAGGCAGTAGCACACGGCTTGAAGGTCTGGGATGGGAACGCCTCTCCCTTGAACATTTCGTTTATATAGTGCAGACAGGTCCAGTGATCTGGGGGCTTGGGGACAGCACAATTCCTGCTCTTCTTTACTTGGGGAGGGGCTGCTTCAGAGCCAGCAAGGTGGTGAGCGGGGCTACAGGTCAGGCTCTGGGAGAAGGAAAGAGCGCTAACAGACAGGACTGCTATGGCAGCTTGTTTATTACATCCTGCCCCCCTTCAGCAGGAACTACTACCAGCCCCATTTCCTCATCCTTCCTTTGCGGACTGCAACAACAGTGCACAGCATGTTTGCAGGAGAGATGTGAATAGCTCGCATAGTCTCTCCCCTTTAGGTTAGGAATCAGGAACTCGAATTCTAGCCCCCCCCCCAATCTGCAAAACCGCTACAGGTGCCAGGTCTGATCATCCTTTGGCAGCTTCGTATCCAGCTACCTCTGCAGCTATAGCCATACTGTCCTTTGCATGTGGAACAAGCCCCTGAACTGGCCCTGCAAGGCCAGCCATCTCCACCTTCACATCTCTGCTGTGACGGCTAGAAGGCAGCCAGTTAACTATCAGCCCTTCCATTTAGCTATTAAGTAAGGCCAGCTATATATAAGTGTGCACGACTTACAAAGGGCTGGGGAGAGGGACACAACTTTTAAGCCAGTGTCTTTCTTTGTATTTGTATGGTGCCCAGCACAATGGGATCCTCATCTTCATGACAGCCTCTGAGTATTTTAGGAATACATGGAATAAATACTGTACCTGACCAATTTTAGCTTTACGCCTGCCCCACGTTTCAGCTTGGTTATGGAACTTATTTAAAAAGGTGTCCACTGTTCAGTGCAGACTGAACATGATATAATCAGGTTAAGAAACCCAACAAACTCCCTGACATGGATCCTAACTGTGTGTTGATTTGGCAAGTCACAGCCTTTCGGACTCAGTTTCCCCCTCCATTAGTGAAGAGACGGATACCAACACTTATCTATAGCAACGGAGTGCGTGGGGACTCACTGGTTTGGTTTTTCTAAGTGCTATACAAACATTAAGTTTCCACTGTGCTTCCATGGTTGACTTGTTGGGGGTGGGCGGGGGAGAGAGAGAATAGCTCTGGAGACCAATGCCCTATCAATCTGTAACTTTGCCCCAGGGCTAAATTTAAGACTTTCCCTTTTAATGATTTTAAACAACATTTGCATAAGTATTAGAAGGAAACTGTTAAAACTGACACTCTAAGAAGCACTGCCTTATCTGTGTTATAAGAAATATTTTAGTATTAAAAAGAGAATTTAAAAAAAGGAACAAGGCTTAAAATTTTCACTATTCATGATCTTTACTTTCTGGCGTTCTCTCCAAAGATAATTAACAGACTTGTCAATTTTGTTTTCATTTCCCAGCTCTCATGCCCTGTCACAACAGGGCAGTGTTCATTTGCAGATGCAATGCATGGGAATTCAAGAAGTTTCCACTGGAACTTGAAGTCATGAAAACTTTAATATTAATCTTGGATGTTACTTTTGTAATGGCCAAGATATACATTTGGGGCTAAATCTAATTCAGCAGCGTCCTTTTAACTCATTAAACTTGTGACTGGAAATTAGATCCTAGTCTTCCTTTGGGCTAAGACACTGCTACGGTCACTTGATATCACTATTCATTAACTTGCCTGCCTCTGCATAAACGCCAGTTTTAAGACCACCTTTAGAAAGTCAGTTTCCCAGTTCATTCCCCACGATCAGTGCTTTTTACCTTGTAAGCTTTGAATGTTGGACTAAGCAAGATGTGAACAGCTTAAAGGAAAGCTGTTCCTATTTTTATTCTAGAACCCCCGCCCACCGGAGGCTCGAAGGGAAGAGTATGTATTTTTCTTTTTAACTCAACCATATGCAGAAGTGTCTAACTTCCTGTAGAACAGGATTGCTTGACAAGGTGCAATACTCACTTTGTCACGAAGGCCAGGAGAACTGGGGCCAGGGATTTGGGGAAATAATCCTGCTGGACCATATGGTTCAGGGTCATCAGAGGGCCATAGAGGCTTGGGACAGCCTTGATCTTCTCTTCACTCTGCCAGATGGGGATGAGGAAGGACAGAAAAATCAGGCACATAGTAACTGCCACACCAAACGCAGTCATCACTCCATCTAATCCAGTATGCTGTCTGACTGGCCGACCCCTGATGCCTTTAAAGGCAAGCGACCCTCCATAGCGCAATGCACGCAAAAAGAGGCTCAGCTTCCCTAGTAAGTCATGGAAAGGACTAGTTCTGGAGATCATCTTAGTTTACATCATGACAGATGCTATGGTTATTCACACAACTATCTAATTCTTTGCTGGAATTAGCCTTTCCCTCGGCAGCAGGAGGGAGAGCTGGCCCCTGTGTTATACACATTGGGTTATTTAGGAGATGAGCAATCAACCTGAAGGGAAATGTCTCCACCACAGGCATCAGGAAGACTCCAGTTTGTTTCAATTAGGGCTTGACAGTCTTGTGAGGTGCAAGCAATTTAGACAGTGCACATGCATGTTTCTTCTAGACCTTCCTCTGCACAGACACCCTGTCAGGACCCTCCCTCCAGCTGAGAAGGAAGCCTACAGTTCCTGCTAGATCCAAAGGGGCAGTTATTCCCTCCTGTAGGCCCCTCTCTCACCCAAGCATGCTGTTTCCAGTCACTCCCAGAATGGATTCCAAGTTTAAGCCAGAAGGAACCATTAGCTCTCCTAGTCCAACAACCCATTTATCACAGGCCACAGAATTTCACCCAGTAGCCCCTGGATGGAGCCCAATAACTTGTGTTTGGCTAAAGCATGTCTCCCAGAAAGGCCAAGGGTCTTGATCGGAAGACACCAAGAGATGGAGTATCCACCACTTCCCTTGGGAGTTTGACCTAATGGATAATCACCCTCACTGTTAAATTCAAACTAGAAACAAGCACACTGTCTAACTTCCAGCCACTGGTTCCTGTTATACTTCTCGTCACTGAATTTAAGAGTCCCTCCATGTCCAGCGTTTTCTCCCTATCAAGGTACTTGTACGTGAATCAAGTCTCCTCTCAGTCTTCTTTTTGATAAGCTAGGATTGAGCTCTTCAAGTTGCTCAATATAAAACACTTTCTCCAGCCCTTGAATCATTTGTGGTTCTTTTCTGCACCCTCTCCAACTTTTAACACCCTTTTTAAAATGCTGACACCAGAAGCGTATGCCGTATTCCACTGACGGTCTCACCAGTGCTGTATACGCAAGTCAAGTCACCTCCCTACCTCCACTCTAGCCCTTTTTGCCACAGCATTGCACTGGGAGCTCATGTTGAGTTGCTTGTCCACCACAACTCCTATATCCTGTTCAGAATCACTGCTTTCCAGGATGCCCTGCATCCCCTGTTCCTGAATGGATCCCTTTGCATTAGGTTACGCTGAAAGTGTGTTTTGTTCGTACGACCCTAGCTATTGCTTCAAGTCTAGAGTGAAAAAGAAGTATGGAAACAGCCTCCCTCTCCACCCCAAACCTGAGCCATAGATGCACATGGATCACAATCAACAACTGGTCAGCCAAGAAAGGACTTGACTGTTGGCACTGCTCCCCCAATCAATTCTCTACTTTGAAGCCCCGCCCCAAGAAAGTTCTACCCTCCAATTCATCTCAGCATCTCCACAGTGATTGCAATCTGAGGCAGGATGGGAAAGAAAAAACCCTGTCCACAGAGCAGAGGACTAGAGAACTAGACCGGGCCTCATGTGAGTGGGGGACCGAGGAAGAGAGAACAGAGTAGAACATCCAAAGGAAGTGTCTTAGTCCCTAACCCATGTCACAGCTGTGCATTTCCCCAGGTTCAGAGTCATCACGGAGAACCCCAGAAAGCCACATGATCGAAAAGATGATGCGAGTTTTGTGGCTTTAGGGTATTCCAAGTATTTCTGCTGATTTTTCCAGACTTTATTTTCAGAGGTTTCTAGTCCTTGAGGCTCCGAGATGCTTCAGACTGATCTATGACGACAGAACAGCCAGACCACTGAAGCACTACTCTGAGCTTGCCGATGGAGACAACTCCAATCCCCCTTCGGCTCAGCTCATGCTGTAGCCTACGTGCAGGTTCCAATGCGGTTAGCTAACTTGCAACTGATTCTCAAAAAGAATAATCCTGCTAACAGGTTTTACTGTATTCTGTGCAGCCACAAACTGGACGCTCCAGGCATTAGCAAGGACACTGGATAGAATGAAACTGAAAGTTTCAGTCGGATGTCTTTCATTTATTCTTGCTGTGGTCCTTTTAAAAGAGAAGATGTGACTAAGTGGCCCTTTTGGATACCAGGGTGAAGAATAGATATTCATGAGGCTACACCCAGGAGTCTGACAACCGGTAACTCCTAACTCTATAAAAGCTTTGTCCAGCAGCATCCCAGTTTGTCTGTATGACCCTTCCTGCCTTATAGAGATATCTGATCTTGAATATACAAGCTAGACCAAGTAGAACAGAATTGGGAACAGCTAATCCATGCCCTCCACCCAAATATAATCCCACTCTGGAATTTGTTATCCCTGCAGTTTTCTATTGTCCCTAGGCATTGGGCATACATAGGAGTCTTACTGTTGCCATGGAGACAGGAACATGATTACCCACAATCCAGCAAGCCTTAGCTTTTAACCAGAAATGTAATCAGAACTCAGCCCAGCTCACCCATCACAGCCCACTTTTAACTCCCTCCTGCCCTCTCACCTTGAGCAGGCCCATGTGGATCAGCAGGCTGGTGATGAATGCATCAGAATTAAACGTGGCAGAAGTGAAGGCTTTTCTCATCAAGGCATCTAGAGAAAGAAATAAATGTGTAAAGCTGAAGAGCACCATGAGATACTGTGGTGACTATTGTTCATTTCACTATTGGATTCAATTACATTCCGCTTATCTGAAGCTGCCTCAATCTCCAGTCTACTGCACTGGAACGCCACACAGACAGGGGGCTCAGTGCAGAATTTAGGTCAAGTTTGCCATTGAGTACACGAGGCCTTGACTATAATCAGCTGTTAGATGGGCGGTGGGAGGCCACACCCCTTTATATACCCTGTTTGTCTCTGGTGCCAGAGGTTACTGCAGGCCACCAGTGAGTGCTGGGAGTTGAAAGAGATGAGGCAGAGAGAAAGCCAAGAAGTCACATGGAGTCCAGTCTTTAGTATGGGGGCTGCATAAAGGCCTAGAGAAGAACTATGGCTGAGGCCAAGAAGTGTTAATTGACCTCAGCCAGAGACAATGCAAGGAATGGAAGACCTGGATGCGTTTGGGTAGCACACAGCCTCGCTCTCACTGTGATGGGTTTGACAATTTGGCTGTGAGCTGGTCTCACCGGCCTTTAAAATGACAAAAGCAACAGGCTCCCATGGGACTGTCATCCGCTGGGTGTGCATTTGGTTTGGTTTCCAGCGAGGAGGTCTGTGGTTTTCAGAGTTCCTCAAGATCAGCCACTTGTGGCTCTGGCTCTCGCCCCACTTGTTAACTTAAGGAAAGCAGGGTGGCTGCGGTACCCCGTCAGACATTATCGATGTTTCCCTCAGGAAGGGTCAGCCCTCCTTCAACACACAGATGCCTCACCCTGAAACCACCATCTCTTGACACTGCAGCAATTGCCAGATATGACCTGAACTTGCTAGGGAAGCCGAAGAGTATTCAGTTCCAGGTGCATGTGGACACTAGTCACACCGTGGGTGCCAGTCACCCACAGGAGCAGAGGCAGAGATTAGCAGAGCCATGCGTGATCTCCTGCTGACCTCAGAGGAAGCTCAGCTGGCCATTTTGGTCATGCTGAACCTTGCAACAGCCTTTGATACAATCAATCACAGATTGTTGCCTCAGTGACAAGGGACATTATTGGTGTGCACAGAACAGCCCTTTAGTGGTTTCTGTCCTGCCTACCCACTAGGAGTCTGTTAATGGCAATAGCTAGTTGTGTAAATGAGTATAAGAGACTTTAAAGGGATGCCAGATGGGAGGGGCCAAATCCTGAACCCCGCACACAGCTCCAATAAGCAGACTGCACGTAGGTGAATACGGCTACTGGGGATTTCGGGAAGAAAGGATGGAGAATTCATCCTCCTCAACCCCGGGGCAGTACACCGAGCACCTTCACATACCTTTTGCAGCCACAACAGCAGCCTCAGGGCTATGGAAGCATCCACACTTCCACAGGAGGGTTTTGCTCAGTGGATTCACACAGTCCATAGGCCACACCCCACCCAAATCTCTCCTCTACTATTTTGTGCACCAGTGCTGTGCTCCACGGCATACAAAGGGTACATGGTCCCCCCGCACTGCCTCTGTGCCCTACCCCACACCTTTCCAGTCCCAGTCCTTCTGGAAAGAGACGATAGATCTAAAACAGTTACTAGTAAAGAGAACACCAAATGGGTGCGCTCTATTTACACTGTCCCCAGATACAGGAATAGAGGGAGCACTTTCTATTTACAGTATCATTAATCTGTGGAACTCACTGACAGGATATTGAGGCCAAAACAAAACCAAAACAAAAAACCTAATAAATCCCATCTCCCCCACCAAAAAATGCCAGGAAGAGTAACACTCACAGCCATACTAATTAAGCTACAAGGGATATTGATTGTCATACTTTGGGGGCATAAACTGATCTGTTGAGGTTTCATACCCTCACTCCCCCCAAAACAGCACTACACAATCTGGCACACTATTGAGACAGAACAGTCTTCCTCTGGCTGCCATGGGAGACCGAACTACCACAAAATGGCATGGTCCAGGGAGGCCAACCCTGGGATCTCTTTAGAAGCCACAGGTGCAAGTTAGGCTCCTTCAGCCCACACCTTTGCATGGAGACACTGACTGCATCACCTGTTGTTTCATGCACTGCTGTTTTCACTGTGGTTTCATCTTTGAACACAGAAGAGATCTTCAGGAGAGCTGTAACCACCTTCTCCATGTCAGATGTGTCTGTCTGTAAGAGACAAAAAGCAGGAGCCATTAAGTGCATGGCAGAGTGAGGGCAGAAGAGACACGATTGCTACAGAAGCAACAATGAGCAGTGCAACAATTGCCTCCAACTGGCTGGACATGACAGGAACTGTCATGGCTGTATCAGGATGCTCGTGGAGGCATAAGCCATGCCATGAAATGCAGCTGCTGTGCTGGCACCATATCTGCTTCATAGACATGCAGCTTCAAGTTCTCATAGACTCATAGACTTTAAGGTCAGAAGGGACCAATATGGTCATCTAGTCTGACCCCCTGCATGATGCAGGCCACAAAAGCTGACCCCCCACTTCCCCTTAGCTCTGCTGTTGAAGTCTCCAGATCGTGATCTAAAGACTTCAAGTCGCAGAGAATCTTCCAGCTTGCGACCCCTGCCCTATGCTGCGGAGGAAGGCGAAAAACCTCCAGGGCCACTGCCAATCTACCCTGGAGGAAAATTCCTTCCCGACCCCAAATATGGCGATCAGCAGAACCCCGAGCATACAGGCAAGATTCTCTAGCCAGACCCTCATTTTACCAGCGATGGCCGTTATTGCCTAATTGATTAGAATCACGTAATCCCATCAAACCATTCCCTCCATAAACTTATCTAGCCTAATCTTGAAGCCAGAGAGGTCTTTCGCCCCCACCGTTTCCCTCGGAAGGCTGTTCCAAAATTTCACCCCTCTGACGGTTAGAAACCTTCGTCTAATTTCAAGCCTAAATTTCCCCACGGCCAGTTTATATCCATTCGTTCTCGTGTCCACATTAGCACTGAGCTGAAATAATTCCTCTCCCTCCCTGGTATTTATCCCTTTGATATATTTAAAGAGAGCAATCATATCCCCCCTCAGCCTTCTTTTGGTTAGGCTAAACAAACCAAGCTCCTCGAGTCTCCTTTCATAGGAAAGGTTTTCCATTCCTCGGATCATCCTAGTTGCCCTTCTCTGTACCCGTTCCAGTTTCAGTTCATCCCTTTTAAACATAGGAGACCAGAACTGCACACAGTACTCCAAATGAGGTCTCACCAGCGCCTTGTATAACGGAAGCAGCACCTCCCTGTCCCTACTAGAAATACCTCGCCTTATGCATCCCAAGATCGCATTAGCTTTTTCCACAGCCACGTCGCATTGCCGACTCATAGTCATCCTGCGATCAACCAGGACTCCGAGGTCCTTCTCCTCCTCAGTCACTTCTAACCTATGCGTCCCTAGCTTATAACTGAAATTCTTATTAGTCATCCCTAAATGCATCACCTTACACTTCTCACTATTAAATCTCATCCTATTACTAATACTCCAATTTACAAGGTCATCCAAGTCTCCCTGCAGAATATCCCGATCCTTCTCCGAGTTGGCAATGCCTCCCAACTTTGTGTCATCCGCAAACTTTATCAACCCACTCCTACATTTGGTTCCGAGGTCAGTAACGAATAGATTAAATAAAATCGGACCCAGAACCGAACCTTGAGGAACCCCACTGGTGACCTCCCTCCAATCTGACAGTTCACCTTTCAGTACTACCCGCTGCAGTCTCCCCTTTAACCAGTTCCTTATCCACCTCTGGATTTTCCTATCGATCCCCATCTTATCCAATTTAACCAATAATTCCTCATGCGGAACCGTATCAAACGCTTTACTAAAATCGAGGTATATTAGATCCACCGCATTTCCTTTATCTAGAAGGTCTGTTACTTTCTCAAAGAAGGAGATCAGGTTGGTTTGGCACGACCTGCCTTTCGTAAACCCATGTTGTAATCTGTCCCAATTGCCATTCACCTCAAGGTCCTTAACTACTTGCTCCTTCAAAATTTTTTCCAAGACCTTACATACTACAGAAGTTAAACTAACAGGCCTGTAGTTACCCGGGTCACTTTTTTTCCCCTTCTTGAAAATAGGAACCACATTAGCTATTCTCCAGTCCAACGGTACCACCCCCTGTCTCTGTGTCAGCCTCCATTCTGTTCATTTGGACAATGGGAGGACCCTAATCCAGGTCACGAGACTCCCGGAAGAGATCACCTCTGGCGGTTAAACAATTTATCCCAACACACGTCGTACCAACCACACCATCAGAAAGCCACTGACCCACCTACCTGCTGAGCTATCAGAACAGAGCACTTGGGCCCTAGTCGCAGCAGTTTCTCTGGAGATGGGAAGGCGAGGAACGTGGCAACATCCACAGGAGGAGGAGGAGACACGGGAGTAGAGTCCTGAAACAGAGCAAGTCAGATCCCAGCTCATTCTGCAGAGCACCGGCAGAGCTGTGGGTGCATGAATGTGTAGGAAAGGGCGATGGTGCTGCAGGTCAGTACTTATCTGCACTGTCAGAGCTTGTGAAGGGGTGGGAAAAGTGAGCCCAGGATAGGAATGGCACTAGCTAAGCTGTGAGGAGAAAGCTTGTACTGCAAACCCTATGACTATCTGGCTCCAGGCAGTGCTGTCGTGGCTACAGAAAGTGACAGAAGAAATAAGATTTTCCTGCTAATTTTCTTCAGATCACCACCAAACATTCCTGAGGTATTGTTCTCCCCCTCTCCTCTCTTACTCCACCCCTGCTCTGACACATCCCTCGGATCAAAGAAGAGGTATGTGAACCCCCACTTGTTCTCTACAAGTTCATAACAGCCTCCCCCCATTTCAAACCTCCTTCCCCTACTCCCAATAAGGGATTATTGGCTATCCCTCAAAGCACATTTACATGTGAGTCAAGAATCTTCTTAGAAGGCAACGATTCCTGTTCTCCCTGCCCCCTCTCCTGCAGCTGTTGTTGTTCCTCCTCGTCATCCTCCCCTTCGTCATCTTCATCCTCTTCGTCCTCTCCTTCGTCATCTTCATCCTCTTCATCCTCCCCTTCATCATCACTAAGAAGGATTAAGAGAAGAGTTCACATGAAAAGCAGCCCCGCAATACGGACTTCCTGGTCATGCACTGGCCCCTGAGAATAGTTCTCCAGGTCATTACAAAATGCAGTAAGACCCTTCCAAGCCTTAAAACACTAAGGTGACTGGCAGCAAATCACTTCTAGGGCAGTGAGTGTGAGCCTTTGGGGACTGCAATGGATTATGGGGCCTGGCATGTTTAGGTCACCTGTTCTAATCTGGCCTCAGACCAGCAGGGGCAGATTGGTTCCCATCGAACAGCCCTTTGGCAGTGGGTAAAACGGAGGTGAGAGTCTCAGCCTAGTTCCTAGTGGACAGGTGTCCACAAAACACCAGAGCAGGCTGCATCAAGTGTGGGCAGAAGAGTCAAGAGCGGAGGAGGCCACGAAGACCGTGCTCTCATCTCACCCTTATGGAGCTCCCTCCAGATGAAGGTGTGAGGTACACTGAGGGGGTGGGACTTGCATACATACTGGGGATAGAAATTTTCCGTCTCCAGTCCTGTTAATCCAACACCTCTCAGTAGTGCCAGACCCCATAAAAACAGGAACTCGCATGAAACAGATGTAAAAGACAGACAGACAGAGCTCTGACATGAATGGTGAGCAGACCCGTGCCACAGCTGTTTCTCATGGCCTACCTCAGGGACCCCAGTACATCTGCCATGTTGAAACCTTCAAGAATCTCCTGGAGCTGTTCACAGCCTTCTTCCCCCAGAGCATTACCTAGGATGCAAGCAGAGAGAAGTCAGCTTGGGGGTGAGGAAGAGACAGACACTCACAGATCGGGTGCTGAATTTGTCACAAGAAAAAAAAGTTTAACTAGAGCGCTCAGTGAAGTCCATAAATACAACCTCTGTCTGGCTGGGAGGACGGCTGCTTGATTTGCATTTCTATAAACACCTTTCACACAAAGAACTTTACAAACTGCTCGGACAGCAGATTTGTCATTGAAATCTGTCAGCTGTTTACCAACTCAGACACCACACAAGGGTTTGAGACAAGAAGAACATTACAGAATCCAATTGCAAAGGAAGTTCAAAGAAGGAAAAATGTAATTAACCAGAAGAGATTTGAGTCTTGGAGACTGACCTCTCTGTACATTTATACAGCTCCTTTAATCCTGGGTGATTCTGAAGCACTTCTCAAATTATATATGTATAGTACCATAGAAATGCAGCCACCTCTGGGAGGGGAGGCAACAATCAACACAAGGAGCGGGAAACTGTGACCAAGCACATAGAAGCAGACCTCGATGCAAAACTAATAGCATCAATGGATCTTTAATACCAATACAGAGCAGACAGGACCTTGTTTTTAAATTCTCATCCCAGAGACACACAGACATATGGAACCCAGATTTATTCACTTCAGGAAGTGTCAGGGATAAGCAGTCAGGATTTGAAACTGTGGCTCAAGAGGTTTAAGTATAACCACTAAAGCCTAGGGGAAGAGGGAAGAGCTTATGCACTTAGTCGGTTCAGCTGCTCTAAGCAGCACCAATATTTTATACAGAGACACTTCTAGCAGCAATACAGATATTTCAATCCCGCAGGCTTCTTCCCAATGGTTTCTAGAGTTTGTCATGGACTGGATAAGCTTTGATCTAACTTCATGCTCACGTACCATTGAGATCCAGTTTCTCCAACTCAGACTTATCTTCAGTAGCTTCTGCAATAGTCAGGGCAGCATCTCGTTTGATTTCACAGAAGGACAAGTTCAGTTCCTGAGAAGCAGAGGAGAAGTTGCTTTATAGGAACGCTGTATGCCAATTCTCCATTAGAAATACCAGCTTGGCATGCTCAGAATTGTTTAAGGAATTCTCTCCTTTGGAGCTGGTCTCAGCACAGAGGTAATATTTTTTTAAGTTATAAAAAGACTTGGAAGGGACTCAGGCAGTGAGCAAAGACTAAATAATATGGATAGGCCAACAGGCCAATAAGAACAAATTATTCAACGGGCAGCCACATCCCTTCAGACATATTGAATGAGATGATCCCCGAGAAGGGATTTAATATTAAACAGCTGAAGGGAATTTGTTCTGGAATGGATTATTTTGGTTTGATGTCCTCCTCCCTTCGCCTGTTATTAATCCTGGGATTCTTTGACCCGGGAGAAAGGATGGCTGTGTTTTACTTTAACAGGTGTATTCATGAACGAACCCCGTTGTTTTTAAAATGTGACTTCCACTGGGCACAGTACAGGCCTGAGCTATGGGTACTACTACAGGGTGGACACTTTTTTTCAAACTCACAAGGCAAGTTGTTATTAACTCAACTCTCTGCACTAGATAACCTTGCGTAGCTAATATTGTCTCACTGTTTTCTTCCACTCGCCCGTTGGTCTGTATCCATTTGTTGTCTTTTATTTTCTATTTAGAATGTAAGCTCCTTGGGACAAGGACCAATCTTTTTGTTCTGTGTTTGTACAGTGCTGAGGCCAAAGGAGCCCTAGGCATGGACCAGAACCCAAAAGCGCACTGGTAATACAAGTAAATAATAATGCAATGGCTGGAGTTAGAGGGACACTCTTACCAAACACCTCACAGGTGACTGAGTAAGATACACCCTGGGAAAGGCTGACAGAAATGCTAGTACTGTAGGGACAATGAAATAGTAGGGTATGGTACTGGACAGGAACTGCAGTCAATATGGGGTCCATAGGTGCCAGGATAATACAAATATTAGTGAACTGGGGTCTCATCCAAGATGTGACACGGAGATACAGATACTGCATTTTATGAACATACTGTAGTGGTCACTCATCCTGTACCCCTCCTGATTTATGCTGTCCCATAGTTTAGAACAGCTGCTTCCAAACCCACCCAAGAACCTTGTTAGCAACTTGCAGAGTAGATGAGACAAGTGGCTTTAAATACATGGTTCAACCTGGATCTGAACAGACCATCACTTAGCTCACGCTGGAGCACTGCATGCTGTGAGGTGTAGTTTCCACAGATCACATCTCTGAGATCAGCAGTAGGCAGAGCTGTAGAACTAGACGGGCCTGCACTTGGAAGAACCGTGTTTTAGGATTACAGGGTGGGGCAGGGGAGTGCACATAGAACAAGGGAGGGGAAACATACAGGGTGTTTTGGGAAGAGACTTGAAGATGGAGCAGCAGAATGTGGTACCTTTAGTTTAGGGAGCCCCTCTTTGACTGCTTCAGCAATGGCGATGGCACCCTTTGAGCGCACCAGGCAGTCCCCAAAGTTGATCACTTCTACCTGTCGGAGAGTCTTCAGCGTCTGCAGAGAGTGAGAGTGCACGCCCATGAAGGTAGAAATTCAGGTGAGGGGTAGAGGGAACGATCAACTCACTCATACTCAAAGAAGAAAGAGCCTCTTCTCCCTCCCTGCTTCACAGGGACATTCGGCCCCAAAGCACTGAAGAGACCCTTCCATTATTAACCGGGAGTGGGGGGATGGGGAGGGAGCAGAGAGAGACACCCAATGCAACTGCTAGTAACTCACCTCTGCCATGGCCACAGCCCCCTTCTCTGTGAAGGTGTTGTCGTTCAGATTGATAATCCTCAGCAAAGGGTTGGCAGCAAAGGCCTGGGCCAGCGCTGTAATGCCAGGATGGTTGATTCCATTCTGTGGCATATGGACCTCTTCCAGTGTCCCGATGAGCTAGATTCAGACAGGATTAGCCATTAGAAACAACACTTCAACACAGGCAGAGACAACCACCATCCCATGGGATTACCTTACAAGTTGCTTCTCTGCCACCCACAGTGAGTCCACTACATCACTCACCAGAACCCCTGCAATCCTGTTAACTGCTACAAATACACCCCTCCTACCCCAGCAGCTATGTCTCCAGTGACAAATCAAGGTAGGACCGATGTTTTTATTTGGTGAGTCAGGGCTTAGGATGTCGTTTTCCATCTGTTCTTTGGACAGAGATTCTGAGCCTTGGGGCTATAAGCCAGAAGTGTCTCAAGAAGCTGCTTTCCAGGTCAAGGCACATGACCACTTGGCAGAATCAAAATCTTTTGCTTCTTTTTAGTTCTGCTTCTGGCCCTTCTGGTTGCAAAGGAAACCCTCCAAAATGGGAATTAGTGCAGTAGGGCACATACAATATATAACATGAAAATAAGACACTAGCCCACACAAGTCTAAGTGCCTTGCTATATGGAAAAAAACCCCAAACCTGTCATTGTTTTAGGGATTGCACGCAGGTTTAGCACTGTTATATGTGCAGAATGCTCTTTTGTCCACACACCTAATGGCATTATATAAATATGTAAGACAGGCCTAGGAAGATATTTATATAGTATCCAGAGATAGAGAGTCTCGTTTATTTGTAGTTGTTACACAGGCAGGATCATATCTACCTATTTATATGCAACAATACACATATAGATGGGGTCACCAATAAGTAGATTCTGCAACACTATTGCTGGCACATTTGACAGCATGCAAGATAATTAAAAAGTCACTAGGTGATGGAAAATGTACATTTGAAAGACATGAGCCAGCGAAATAACAAGTGCCTACAACCCCTGTTGCCTTGGATGGGAGTTATGTGGTGAGCAGCTATGGTGGGATCCAAGAAGATACTTCAGCACTTAAGTCCCAGTTTTGGCACCACTGTGGTCCACAAAACTCCTGCTGAACCATATAGGTGCCTAAACTCACTCAGTGAATGTTTTTCAGAGTCCCTCAGCACCTATGTTCCTGCCTCTGGGCACACACGATGCTGTCTCCCTCTAGGCAGACACATAACTCAGGCTGCCTAAGCCCCAGAGCGATTCACAAACCAGGTGAAGACAGGCATTTGGCCCCTGAAGTCAGGTGAAGGGCCTACCAGATCAGCTCCCATTCCAAGTCTGGAGGAGGTGGTACCCACTGTATAAGACTTTTAGCTCAACGGTTAGAGCACTTGCCTGGGATGTGGGAGACCCCTGTTCAAATCCTCTCAGAAGAGAGCTCTACCCAGTAAGCTAAGCGATATTCTGATATGGGGCTTCCTCAGTCTCTCCCGTTGAAGCAGTTGCACTCTCGATGAATAATGGGAGAGTGATGGCAGCAGGGGGACTGGACCCAGGGTCTCCCACCTCCCAAGTGGGTGTCTAAACCACTGGACTACAGTCAGTCATTCTCACTCATGTACTTGCTCTATCTGGCCCAGTGACTGTTTTAAGTATTTATCCACAGAGAGAATGGGCAAGAATGGGAATGACTCTGTAGTCCAGTGGTCAGGACACCCACATGGGAGGCCCGGAGTCCAGTCCCCCTGCTCCTATCACTCTCCCATTATTTATCCAGAGTGCAACAGCTTCGACAGGAGAGACTGAGGGAGCCCCACATCAGAATACCCCCTAGCTCAGTGGTTAGAACACTCAGATGATTTGAACAGGGGTCTCTCGCTTTTCTCCCTCTCTGGCAGGTCAGTGCTCTACACACCGAACAAACAATTATGAGGTGGGCCCCAGCATCACCACCCTGTTTTGCGCAGAACAGGCATTTAACTCATTCCTGCAAGAAAAGGCCTTATACGCTTGTCTCCGGGCAGCGAGTTCCCATTGACTGAATGCTAAGCAGAGCGAGGCGCCTCCCTGCAGCCTGGACTTAGGTGCCTATTTCTGAGACATGGGTAAGGCTTAGCACACACCCCTCTTCTTGGCATCTCCTGTTCGCTAGCTTAGGTAGCTGCTCAGCTAGCATGCTGGCTTTTGTGGAACAAGGTGCCCTGGGCTCGTGGGACCCCCACAACGAGCCGGTTCTGAGAGCGTGCGGAGTCGGTTGACGCTACGCCCGGCTCATGAGACAGCTCATGGTGTCCGACACCATCAGGTGGTCCAGAGACATTTATACGGAACACATCACAGGACACCGCCAATACCACACTGAGTAACTGAGACCGCCGACCAGGGAAATAACCCACTTCCTTCCCTGACGAACCAAGGGACGCACCCCACCCATGTACTCATTCGCTACACCAATACTGACTTGGACTCCTTATACATTCCATTGGTGGCGTACCCGAGCCCACTTATCCACTGACACTTGAAAAACTCTTGCACCCCAATCTGGGTCTATGCCGGTTATGTGATATGTATGCATCTCTTCACCCTTGCAACCGATACCTGTAATCCCTCATAACCCAAGCCTGACCCCAGATGTACAGTACCTTCCCTCTTAACTTGTGTATATTTAATTTTAAACATTCACTTTAATAAAATTTTTAAATCTGTTCTTTTATTGGGCCAACTTCTGCTGTGAGAGAGACAAGCTTTCCTGCCACACCGAGCTCTTCTTCAGGGCTGGGAAAGGTACTCCCAGCCAGCGTCACAGCAAAATGCAAGGTGGAGCAGATAGTTTAGCATAAGTAGTTAGCACATATTCTGAAGGGACCATTCAAGGTAGAGTGACCCATTAACACCTCTGCAGTCAGAGGACAAGAAGAGGGCATTAGTGGGTTGCAGGTGGTTGTAATAAGCCACAAATCCAATGTCTGTTCAGTCCCTGATTTTTAGTGTCTAGCAGAGTAATGAATTTAAGCTCCCAGGCTCAGCTTTTGAAAGTGTTGTACACCTTTGAGGATGAGGACTGATAGGTCAGATATAGAGTGATTGTTTTGTGAAAAGTGTTCACCCACAGGTGATATGGTGTTTTTGTCTCACTTTCCTGTGAGAGTTCATTCAAGAGCATAGCGATTGCCTGGGTTTCACCCACACAGTTGTTATTGGGGCATTTAGTGCACTGGATGAGGTACACCACATGTTGGGATAGGCATGTGTAGGACCCCTGGATCTTGAAAGGTGGGGGGCGGGGGGGAGGAATGATCATTGTAGCAGTGGATATATGTCTGTAGGTTTTGCATCTGTTGTTCTAGCAGGGTCTGGTGCTGCTCTAAGTTGGCGTAGTCCTGGTCTGTGGGGAGCTTGCTTCTGATGAGCTTGGAGAAGTTTGGGGGCTTTATTTGGAGGCCAGAGGAGGGGATTCAAGAAAGATTTCTTTCAGGATGGATCCCCATTGAGCATGGGTTGTAACTATTTGATGATACCCCATATGAGTTCCAGTGCAGGGTGATGGGTGACAACTAGTGGTGTGCAGTCAGAAGGGGTTTTATTTCTGTATTGAAGCACGTTCTCTCGGGCTATTGGGGTGGCCCGATCCAAACTTCGATCTCATTCTCTGGTGAAGTGTTGTTGTTTGGTGAAGGCGGTTTTGAGTGCATCAAGTTGTATATCCCAGACTTCCTCCTTAGAGCACATTTTGTGGTATCTGAGTGCCTGGCTGTAGATAACAGATTCCTAGGTGTGTTGCTATGTGGGTTTCTTGTATATGGTTGTCTGCAGGGTTGCATTGCTGAAGCTGATTGGTGTCCAGGAAGTTGATGCTAGTGTGGCAGCATTCGAGGGAGAGAGTTTAATAGATGCGTGGTGGTTGTTGAAGTTATGGTGGAAATTTATGAGGGAGTTTAAGCCCTCTGTCCAGAGGATGAAAATATCAACAGATCTCAGATATATCGTCATCGGTTTCATGGTGCATTTACTTTTGTGGATCACATGCTTAGGCATCTCACTCTCCCCATTCAATGTGTAGGGAGCCTAGGCCACTCACTCAGTTTTGTGGAATGCTGTGTTATTCCTGTGACTTTCTAGGTATCTAAAATTTAGGCACCGTGATGCTCAGTGTTGCGACACCTTGTCCCTTCCTGGATACCACCCCTACTTAGTACTCATGGCTGAAAGAAACAGGATGAAGACAGACATTCTCTGCCTAGAAGAGCTTTCGGAGGGCAGCCTCTCTCTCTCAGGATAACTTACACTCTTAAAGGGAGATCTCAAATTTCCATGCACTGAATTTAAATCCTAATTTTTATGTCAGACCTGTATATAATAATTATGTGTCTTTTTAGTTGAAAAGCACAGTGTTCTGAGATCTGGCACAAAGGATTTAGGTAGGGTATGGAGGTCACGGGAGGAAAGAGGGAGGCAATGTAAGGTTTGCTGGTGAGGAAACGTTGAGACTCCTTGTCACTTAGTCCCCCAAAACTACCACAAGTCTAAACCAAATTCCAGTCTCATTCATTCTCGCTGGATAGAAAGGTGGGCATGGGACAGCCCAATTTCTATTCCCCCACCCAAATGCAGCACTAGCAGCTTGATCAGAACAGGGGCCAAAGGAAGAAATGAGACCCTAGTTGGTAGTGTCCCCTGCAGGAGATTTGTGAGAGAGAGATAAAAGCTATGCCTGGGCCAGCTATCATAGCAATTAGAGATAGAGATATAGAGAGATAGATTAGAGATCTAACTGGTCAACTGGCCCACTCCCTCCCAGTGCCAGATTAATCTCCAACTGCATCACTTGTTCTGTACAGTATTAAGTTACTCAAGCAATACATCACTGCACCTAACAGTTAGCAGATTATAGTGTGGAGTAGTTACTCATCATGGAAACAAATCCTGTTTTCTGTGCTCAGTCTTGTCCCATTATTCTCAGTTATGCCTCCTCTAACCAAGTCTTCTCCTTTTCTTGGTGTTACCATCCTCAAATGCTTGACTGTTTTAGCAGCATACAGATTGCTGTGGTAAAGATGAACTGAGGGCCAGTACCTTATGGACACCCTTCTCCTCAGTGCACATTTCTTTAGCATACGTGTCTGAATACGCACTGCTCCCCCATCACTACCAGAACCAGTGCCCACATACACCTGACACACCTGTACCCCATCTCTGAGGAAGTCCTACTTTGGAGCTTACCCCAAATGCCTCAGCCAGTGCGGTGGCACCATCGTTCTCCAGGCGGTTCCTGCCAGCCACGAATACTTTCAAAGCCAGAGGTTTGCCCATGGCACTTGACTTCCTGTGACACTCTTTCAGGGCAGCTGCTAAGATCTAGAGACAATATTAACAGCTTTACATTACTATAGCATCTCATCCTGGAGGATCCCAGAAATGTTTTATGAACTGGATATATAGGAAGCATTTAGGACACCACTGAAGTGAAGCTGCTTCTGGTGTGGGACACAGGAACCATTCTACACCACCACTATTAACAGTGTAGTCACATTTGAAACCGTACAGGGAATTTTATAGCACAGAAACGCAATAGTCCCTTTGCCCTGTCTAAACACAAACTTGGGTAAATAACCCTGGTTCTTTAGTGACCATGAATTGTCAAGGCCTTGGTTTTACACTTCAAAAGGACAGCCTCCATCAGAGCCAGGCTCAGGCACTGAGTTCAGACAGAAGAACATCAGAATTCTCTTGATGAGGGACTCTCCTGTCCAGGTATTGGGATAGGCCAACTCTGCTCATCTTGGACACTTCATGAGATCAGTCTGAAGTATGATGGTAATCAAGACAACAAAGGGGGAAGTTGGAACCTAAGGCCCCCCGCACCCAATCTTTATGGGATGACCAATGCAACCGAGCTGGGACTGAGAAGTGTCACTTACCTTGCCGCCTCCAATGCCCATGCCACAGTTGTTCAGCTTGAGCTCCTGCAAAGTGAAGCAGGCAGGACTCTTCAGCAGTGCCTCAAAGCCACGCACGCCATCTGGCCCAAAGGCATTGTCACTCAGGTCCAGCTCCACCAGCTGGGAACCTGCGGTGATAAGGGCCTCCCCCAGGGCAGTCTGTGAGGAGATAAGGGATTCGGTTTTTAGTAACATAGCTCCACAGGCCCATTTAGACCACTACCCAGTGTTTCGGAGGAGGTCCCCCCCTCCCCCCCGTATTATGCAGTGCTGCATGAGGGAGAAGGAATCTTTTCTGATTGCCAAGGCAGTTAGCTTGTGCCCTGAAGCATGGGATTTGATTACTGTTAGCTGAATGTGCACAGCTCTAAGTATTAGACACCATGAAGTTATCCAGGCCTTTTTAAAAGAAGGCCACAGGAGCCACACACATTTCAGTCACCTGCCCAAGCACCAAGTTTCACAGATCCAAATATATGCTATTTAAATGAGCAATTAGTCTTTTTGATTTTAAGATTACAGAAGCCACCTCCTGATTCATCCCAGAATCATTCCAAGTTGCTGCTTTAAGAGGGTATCCTTTTATTCTGGAGTCCTAGTTTCCCACCCTGCCCATCAGATGGCCATACTGCTGATCCTCCTCCAGGGAAGAGCTGCTTTACTGATCCAGCCAGAAGGTGTTATGCTATCGCTTCTTCCCATCATCCCAGAGGCTGAGGAAGAGGGAAAACCATACATGCTCATACTTTATCAGCGAGGTTATGTTTGTATTTGGGTCTCTGACAGCACATGGATCCATGGAAAGGATGGATAGTTTTAAGTGTAAACATAAGGTGCGAGAGGAGATTAAGGTTAGGAGTAATCACAAATCTGAAACTTTAACCCCCAATTCTCCCACTTACCAGAGCAAAAGGGATCTCAGACCTCAATCTCCCTGTGAACATGTCACTCCAGTGACACCTCTAAAAAGAGACAGATGGAAATATATGACTGTTAAATATCAGAAGCACACTCAAAGGTCCTCTAGCCCCCAGCACTCGACAGGGGACATGATATACTACAATTTACACTTCTCTTGTGTCCGTCACCTAATTATGCCAAAGAGCTACACAAACCATAATTCACTTCACTCCCCAAGGAAACGCAGTAATTTCTGGGGTAGAATTCCTCAGCTGTTTAACAGTGCACAGCAACAACACACAAGAACTGAGGACATAAGTGAAGATTACCACACCCAATGAAAACTGAAGGATGCAGAATGAGAATTTCATCAGGATAGGAAGCCTAAACTTATGAGAAGGGCCATAGAAACCTCAGTGACCACAAGCAGTCAAGGCTTCAGGTTTAGGTTTCATTCAGAAGATGGCATTTCCAGTGGCACAGTACCCACCCACCTCAATACTAGGCTAGAGTCCTGGATAAATAATTCAGAGGGTAGAAAACATCGTGGTAAACCTCCATCACCATTTCCTGCAGCACTCTGGGCTTTGCTTGAAGTCTCCTACCCAAGCAGGAGGTCTGACTCTGCAAGATCTGATGAGATCACAGCCCTAAGTGGCTACACTGCATTACTGGAGCGCTCCCCTCTGGTTTACAGAGGCTTACCCTGGTGTGAGTCTTCTCTCATGGCTTTCTTGTCTCAGCCAGGGAGCGCTGCCCAAGGCTGAAATGCAGTATTTCAGCAAATGCTACTCACAGGGCTGTTACGCCAAGTTATGAGGTCCTATGGGTTTGCCACCACTTATTCATACACAAGCCTAGTTTCCTGGGTCTATTCTTATCTGCTGGTGGGACAAGGAAGGAATTTGAAGTTTGTATTGCTCCTGCAGGGACCTGTCCTGGGTCAGTGCTCAAAAACAGACAGGCCTTCAACATCTCATCAATATATCCTCCCCTCCCCTTCAGTACTACTAAAAGATCTCACCTTGAGTTCAGCTTTCTTCTCCAGGGCTTTGGCAATGACCTTTGCTGCCTCCACACCCACGGTGTTGCCTTCCAGGCGCAGGGCTTCCAAGCCATCAAATTCCTCAATTTCCTTAGACACCTCTTTGGCTGCACAGAGCAAGCAGAGCCTTACTCTCCTCCTTTCTAACCCAAGTCATCTTAGGTTCCATACAAGGGCAGGTTGCAGTCTCTCTCTTCCCACCACTACTCATTTTTCCCCAGCCTCTAGGTCTTTCACCCACAACTAACGTGGTTTTGCACTACCAAGGAGGGGTAAGAAGGAGAGCATCACCATGCAAACTAGTGGGAAAAGTCAGTCATGGGTTTGAGAACAACCTACTTCCAAGTGTGACTCAGGGATTTATTCCCCCACCCGCCACTGCAAGACAAGGACACCACTGCCCAGCCAGTGCTTTATCCTAACAAGAGATGTGCAGGGGGAAGAGCACCCCAGGCAAACAACAACAAGCCTGTCTAGGACTGAGACAGGAACTGAGGCACTCTATCCTAGGGCAAGGGGGATTGCGGAGGCAGGCAGGAGAGACTAACCAATCCCTCTGCACGGAGCTTGTAAAGCCTTGCTAGCATCCCTTGGCATTTCAATCAATCCGAGTTTTACTAGGCTTCCTGAAGCGTTTAGTGTAGGAGGAAAGTCTCTTGCCTCTAGCAATTTAAAGCGTCAGTGTGTGTATTAGAAGTACAAGAGACACTCCCAGAACAAAATCAACATTTATAAGTCAGGGAGAGTCAAAACCAGTTTCTCCAGTTGTAGCAGTGATGCTGGGATAGTGTGGTGGGGGAAAGGTGGGGAGGGGTTACTTCTCTATCAGAAGTTCCCATTTCTCAGATGGCTGACCCTTGTATCCCCCTGCCACATTACATAGACTCTCACATATTGGAGTTAGCTGTGTCCAGACACCTTTAGTTAGGAGGAGGTTCATGACACACAGCTCTGGGATGGCACTAACACGTACCCAGGGGGAACACTGCCCCAACACAAGCGTTTTCTCTTACCATCTTCGGCAGTGTTGAGTTTTAGGCTCTTTCCTTTGAAGCTCAGCTGCCCTCCGCCCACTTGGGCTTTGGCAAGTGATTCCGCTAGCTTAGTAATGTCCTCGGATGCCATTTTCTCCACTTCACCAACCTCCAAGAACTGTTGATTTAAAGGGAGTCCACTGTCAAGATAAACAAAGAAACTTCGACTTGAAGAAACAGGTTTAATTTGTATTACAAATAGCATCTCAGGTTATCAACACTGATTTTTTAGAAATCTAGTTGATTCAGCTATTAAAAAACCCCCAAACAGTAACAATCATGACAGTGAGACTAGATTGGTCAGTTTCAGAATCTGAAAGTGTGTTGCAGGGAAAGGTTTAGATTTTAATTTAGTCATTACTGTTAATCAACACGACTGAATTGGGCACCTGAACTACCTGACAACATCCCATAAGACATTACTCTGTTTACAATACTGTTAGAACTGCAAAACAGTATTCCTTTCTCCCCAAAATTATGGCCTTTAAACACAAACCATGATCCAGCCCTGCGAGTTTCCCCTCCTCTGCAAGCTGAGCCAGAGTTAAACACAACTGTTTTTCCTTTTCACTTACATCCTGGCTGGTACTCACCTGTCAGCACAGTACTGGAATCAGATTGTAACAAGCAAAGGGGTTTTCCACCTCTTTCCCTGACAGACTATTCCACAGCCTGACACACCTGGTAAATTTTGCAGACAGTCCAAGATTTCCCTTTGGTTAGTTCGTTCTTCTGATCCTGGCTGGAAATGGTTTACATTATACTAGATAATTCTTCCCCCCCACTTGGCAATTACACACCATGTTTTTGTGGATTCTTAGGCCACCCATTAGTCAAAGCTGAGCTAAGCGATCTCTGAAGCTTGTCTCTCTCAGGCTATGTCTACACTACAGTGGTACAGCTGCACTGTAGCTTTGCTGCTGCAGCACTTCTGGTGAAGATGCTCTACGCGGATGGGTCCTGCCTCCCTGAGAGGCCGTGGCTATGTCAGCGGGAGAAGCTCTCCCACCAACATACCGCAGTCTCCACTGGCACTTAGGTTGATATAATTAATGTCGCTCAGATTATTCACACCCCAGAGTGACGCAAGTGATACTGAAGTAATCTGTAGTGCACACATAGCAGCACTAACAGAAGTTGATCTGGTAATAGATCACCCCCCTTGTCTCTCTAATATCCTGGGACCGACAGGGCTACAACAACACAGCTAGCTGTTTGTCCTTCTGTCTATGTCAGACGCTCCAACCCCCCGACCATTCCTGCCGCTGCTCTCCATCACGCTGTGGTGAATGGCTCTCTGGCGAGGCGGCCCGAGCACAGCACCCCAGGTGAGGATGTAAGAGGGAGAGGCGGGACTAGCTCCTCCTTGCTCAGTGATGCAACAACCCTGCCTACGCAGCGCACAATTACTCACCCGCCTCAACCCGCCCGGCCCGCTGGCGGAGCCCAGGGGAGGCGGCAGGTACAATAGCAGGGCGGCTTCAGTTGGGCAACGCAGCAAGAGAGAGAAACAACCGGGAGGGAGGGAGGGATGCGGAGCCAGAGGCGCATAGCCCGGAGCGCATGGCCCGGGGGACGGGGCGCACGACCAGCCGCACGGGGCACCCCCGCCCCGGGGCAGCAAGGGGTTGCGGGGGGGGCACACCCACCCCCTCCAACAACTGTTTACCTGGGAAACCCGGCAGGGCGGGGGCCCGCGGAGATCGGGCTGGAGAAGCGCCAGGACCCGCCCATCCCCCCGACCCCGTCAACTTCCGGCCGACCCTACAATAAACAAGCCGCGCGGCCCCGGGCCCGCTCACCTGCGCGCGGTGCCGCCGCGTGTGGGTCGGACGCGCCTGGCTCTGGCCCGTCACGCCGAGGACGATGGCGCAGGGGGGAGGCGGAGGATTTCAAACCCGGCAGTTTTGTTTTGCCGGCTCTGATTCGCTCGCCCGGCCGCCGCGGCGGCGCTGACGCCTGCCCTTCCCCGCGGGGCACGCTGGGAACTGTGGTTCCCCTGGAGACCCTAGCCAGGTTCGCCGAGCCCTTGGGAAGACTACGAGTCCCGTGGTGCACCGCGCGGGGGCTCGCTGTGCCGCGTGGCATACCGGGAATTGCAGTTCTACAAAGGAAGAACGAGGCCTTCTGGTGGGGGAGCCGGGCGCGTGGACTGTGCTTCCCAGGATGCCTCGCGCAGCGCCAGCCGCTAAAAGGGGTGTGGGAGGTAGGCGAGGATGGGTGCAGAGCTGGAGGTCAGAGGCCTGGCAAGCCGGGGGCACGCGGGCGCTGCCAGGTTCGGCACTGCAGCCCCTAGACTAGAGAGTGGACTGAAATGGCTGAACTAGCCTCTGTGGGGGCTTGGAGCCAGGGGGCAGTTTTTGTTCAAAGTTGGTAACAACTTTTTCTAACACTGTGTGAACCTGCTGGTTTCAGACCTGGTGGTTGCCAAGCCCGAGCTTTGACATTCAGACCCTGCAGCTCGCAAACACATACGGCTACCAAAGTTCACCAGAAACGTTTGGTATGTAAACAGCGCATGCATGAACTTGTCAGTGCAATCACACGCTTTGATGTAATTCATTAGAGAGATGAGTGGGTGAGGAAATATCTTTTATTGGACCAATGTCTGTTGGTGAGAGAGACAAGCGTTCAAGCTAACACGGTGACCTGAAGAAGAGCTCTGTGTAGCTCAAAAGCTTGTCTCTCTCACCAACTGAAGTAGGTCCAATAAAACATATTGCCTCACTCACCTGATCTCTAGTATCCTGGGACTGACTACAACAACATGACATAATTCCTTGTCAGTCTATTAAGAACAGAAATGAGAAGTCAAACTTCATGGTTTAAACACTTACTGCACCCTAATGTTCAACTTTTTATAGTATTTGGTTATTCATATGTCAATATTGTAAGTAAGTTAATCATAACTTATTTTTCCTGTAATATGTGAAGCCATTTTCTCATTTTCTTGCACACTTTGTATTTGTTTTATAGTATATAATGCTTTGTAGTTAGAGTAGAATTAACATAGAAATGATAGTGATGGCATTTTTTACAAACAGAAAGAGAAACAGTGGTTAGATGAGGTGATGTTTTATGACACTCATATTGATTACGGTTGTAGGTAAACCATGGAACTAGTAGTAAGGCTCAGGAGATCCATACTGATTTTCCTACAGTCTCTACATTATTTGTGAAGTATTAAGTAAAGAAGATGTGCATAAAACAGGTGAACAAGGATTGTGTAGAATAAGGGAGGCAACAGCCATTAGAAAGAAACTACAAGATGTCAAATACAAAGAGGCCATTGACAGAATTGAGTCCACCTTGCAAAACTGAGTCATGTACTCCTGGGGAAATTTTGTGCCACTGCACACACACAAAATTCTTGTCTGGCACAGAATTTTTTTTTTTTTTTTTTTTTTGCACAGAAAAAAAAATACATTGTCTGAGAAGTGCTGTCGTTCTGCCTTTTGCCCACCAGAGGCCACTGTGGTACCAGAACAGACAGCAGCAGCTGACCAGCAGTAACAGACAGCAGCGGGCTGCATTCATCACAGCACCCTGACCATGGAGCCAGGTTAGGAAGTACAGGATGTGGGAGGACAGACAGAGCGGGACACATGGGACTGCTGGGGAGGTCACAGACTGGGGTGAGGGCACATGAGCTAGTGGGGTAACAGCACTGAGCCAGGGGCTGAATGGGAGGGGGGCTGTAGGCCCACATGGGGATAGGGTGGGGAAGGGGGCTGCAGGGACACACAGGAATGGGGGCAGATGTGCCTGACTGAATGGGAGAGGCTAGGGATCAGTCAGGGTCTGCATAGGGGAGGCTCCCTAGCTTCCCCTCCCCCCCAAAAAAACAGTTCCATACTTCTCCCATCCACACCCAGCAACCCTCCAGGTTCACTCCCAGGCTCCATCCCTCTCCCTCAGCTCCTCTGTTACCTCTCACTCCCCAAAGCCTTTGCATTGCTTCTGAGTGATGCGGAAAATATGTTTCTTTATTGTCGTTTAAATAAATTACTTAAAGTTCTGTATTAATTTGCCTAGTAAGGAATCTATTTGTCAAAAAAAAAAAAATCCTGAATTTTGTTGTCTGTATTATTAGAGACATATTTGCTGACAGGTATTTTGAAATAAATTACCAAAATAATTGAAACTGACGTGATTATATTGTGTTATTTCACAAATAATATATGCCGAATTTTAAAATATTGTATGCCGAATTTTTAATTTTTTGGCGCAGAATTTTAAATTTTTGGCCCAGAATTCCCCCAGGAGTACATGTGGCACAGAAATTGCTATGCCCAATACACTGACAAAGGCAAAATCCAAAGGATATAGAAAGCAAGACCATCTTCAACTGATGTATCACATGTGGCAAGCTCTAGTGATCCCAGTAAAGACACCAGTATCTGCAAAAGAAGATAGTCCAGTTCTGTGAAACATATGGACTGAAGATGCTGCATGTTCAAGAAGTTCCTGCAAGAAAACTTTGTTTTCAAGAGATCATATGAGAAGTTAAAACAAGTGGACCCTGATCAGAGCCCAAGAGTGGCTTAATGGCATAGGAAAGAAAGGAAGTGGAAGTGAAGGCATCACCAAGACTCTCCCAGCAGATCAGCCTTGTCTTACAACTGGAGAGCCCATATTGCAGCAGACACCAGAACTGTGTTTCAAGTTGGCTTGGATAACCAACTTATTTGCAATGAGTCAAGAAAGGCCGGGAAGCAACGTGACAATGAAGAGGAGGATGCACTCTTACAAACCCTTCAAAGGTTCAGCGTTTTCTCTGGGAATGTATCACCCACTTCATTGCCAAATATTGCAACAAAAGACCTGTCTGCTGAAGCCATACAAGACACACCGTTGAATGTAAATATCCTAGGAAAAGTGCAATTGGACAATTTTATGGAGAAACAGCTTATGACACAAGAGGGGGAGTCTAGATGTGTATATGTTCATGATCTACTGCCAAACAATAATGCTCCAACTTTTTCCATGATATATGAGGCGGGAAAGAGGTCAAAGGAAAGACCTCAACCATGAAGGCAGGCAGAAATATTCGTCAGCGACTAATCACGGCCTATGAAGCTGTCTGGGCTGTGAATTTGCAACAGATTTTGAAACATGAGTTAATGCCTGTCCCTTTGGCAATAGCACAGAGAAATGTCAGTCTAAGAACAGGCACAAAAGCAATACTGGGTGTTAGTCTGACAGCAGATGTCCATTGCTCACCCACCATTACCCCCGTTGAGAAGCTATAAAGAGGACCGTGCAATATTTTATCTAAGCAACTAATGACACAAGCACCACAAGGTAAAATCATTGTTCTGGCTAGTGGCTTTCAGGATGAGGCTGAAGTCTGGTGCTTGACAGCAACAGTTGACACCCATCAGCTGTGTGCTCATCGGGAAGAAGCAGACACAAGAATTATTTTACATTGTGTCCACAGTGAGTGCCATCAGTGTGGTTGTTGAAGCCACAGCCAGGAACACCATTGTGCTTATTCTTTTGCTGGCTCCCTATAGCTAAATGGCATATAGACAGCTTTGGATGAAAGCTGGCACATCAAAGGAGCCAGAGTACTTTCCTATTCATGCCATTTGTGAGAAACTACAATATGGACTACTGTTTGGAAACTCTGCTCCCATTTCATGCCCTGACTGGTTGTGATGCTACGACTTTTATTGCTGGACCCAGCAAAAAAGACCACATGAAAAGTTATTCAGTGACACCATCAGCTTTTAATACACCTTGGACAGGGTGGCCTGGACTCAGAAAAGACTAAAAGTGCAGAGTTTATTTGTAAGATGTATAGCTTGCCAGAGGTCCACACCACTGACAAAGCACATGCCATTTTGTTCACATACTTGTGGTCATCAGAAGCTGTACTCCCAACAGGTGGTGCTCTTTTCTTCCACAGATAGAGCTCATTAGTAGGCACTAGTTTGGAGACGGGTCCACTGTCCAAATTCAGTACTTCCTCTTCCAAATACAATGCTTTGGAAACAGGAGACCAAAGGTCTGTTGCTATAGCTTATGTCATTGCCACCAATACCAGCAGACTGCATGGAGGCAGTATTCTGTGGCTGCACAGGGTGCGGAAGTCAGCAATGCCACTGCAAAACAGCATGACTTGTTTGTATAGAAGCATACAAATGTAGAGCACTGGAACAAGGTTGTGTCGATGTACCTGTACCTTAGTGCTTAAGGACAGTATTATCAAATAAGTAATGTGTCACAGTAAGTGACCAAATACACTAAGACATTAATTCAATCTGCCACTGTGTTCCAGGGTTTCTTGAAATAGTACAACATTAACATGTGCTTAACTTGTGTGCATTAAAATGTTAACTCAATGTTTAGTTAAGAAAATATTTTCACTTATTTTAAAAACAGGTGTTTTCAGGTTGTGTTGTATTTCTGATAGAAAATCAATCAATAAATCAATTTGTATACGTTTGTTTCAAGTTGCTTATGCTCAAGTTATAAGAGCCATCTAACCGTGCTCTTTCATGGTTGTATAACATATTACAATATTTGCAAATAAGAAATTGAAATTCAATAGCTTTATAAAAAAGTTGTGCATATTATTTGATTACTTTTTATTACGTCCCACAGCCCATTAAGATCCAACTTTGTTTTCTTTGTAGAGGCCTTTATACACAACGTGCAGCTTGCTAACAACCGTATTTGGATTCAGCACACCCTAAATTATCTTAAAATGACTTGTTACCAACTTTAAACAAATAATGCCTTGTAATGGGGTCAGTCAGGAGAAGTTGAGGCCCCTCAAGAGATCATCCCCAGAGGCAGTGACATGCCTTTTACAGTTAACTTTTCTGAAAATCTGAGTAGTCTATGTTATTCAGTGTCAACTTGTCTGTCACTGAAGCTGTATGTGCTGTGATCTTCTACTCCATCCCACGTCACAAATGCCCCTTGAGCCCATAGGACAAGTTGCTTGGGTCATCAAAGGCCCCCAAACCCATGAACTCCTCCTGAATTGTGTGTATTAGTATAGTGTGCAGGTACCCAAATGATTTTGTTCCTTGCTCGCTGCCAGCCTATGCCATGCACAAGCACTCAGGAATCCCTTGCGGTGGTTCCTCTTGCATGGCTTCCATTAGCTGTGCTTTGTACTTAATACAGAAAGAATCAGCGCAATGGTTTAGAGGCTTTCCAGATATCTGGAGGAAGGATGTGCATTGGTAACTGATTCAGTCTGCTTTTGTGGAAGATGAGATAATATGAATTATGAACAGGATTGCAAACATGACTTATGCAACTGCTAGTGAATATACAGTTGCCAGCCCTCCTGATATTTCCAGAATCATCTCAGTTTTATTAGATAAGTGGCTCTCAGCCTTTCCAGACTTCTGTACCCCTTTCAGGAGTCTGATTTGTCTTGCGTACCCCCAAGTTTCACCTCACTTAAAAACTACTTGCTTACAAAATCAGACATAAAAATACAAAAGTATTACAGCAACACTATTGCTGAAAAATTGCCGACTTTCTCACTTTTACCATATAATTACAAAATAAATCCATTGGAATCAAAGTATTGTACTGACATTTCAGTGTATAGTATATTGAGCAATATAAACAAGTCATTGTCTGTATGAAATTTTAGTTTGAACACACTTCACTAGTGCTTTTTATGTAGCCTGTTGTAAACCCAGGCAACTATCTAGCTGAATTAATGTGTCCCAGGTGAAAAACTCCAGTATGGGGTACCCTACTGTAGGTGACCCCCTACTCTGTGAATTTTCACTAAATTGTCATTTAAATAATATTATCTTTATAGATCTCCCTTGTCTTATATTTTGCTGTCACACTTACCTAATGGGAAAGTTGGGCATCCTACCAAGTGTTAGAGATTTTATGTTATGATTAAAAAATACATGCTTTTGGACTGTGACTGTATATATTTGTGTGATATTTTCCCCTATCAATAGAGCCCCATAAAACAAAAAGGCATGAACTGTAGGACAATGTAAGCTATGCAACAAACTACTCCCTGGTGGAACAAGCTTAGCATAACTCCTCTTGGCTTGGTCCAATAGGGACACAGCTGCTGCCTACTGACGCTGACCTGGATTTCATTTCAAATTACAGCTGGAGCAATCTGTACAATTAATCCAGCTGTTGGATATGAAGACTTTAAGGGGTTGAGTTTGTTCTACTGGTTGGCCCTGGGGCACAACAAGGACATTCATCATTTTCAGGAATGTAACAAGTAACTTAAGTAGTCTTGACAGAATTCCATTTTTATTTGTCTGTAATTTTGACATATCAATATTTATTTTTAAGTATTTTTTCAATTTTTATCAATGTAAATGTTCACAGCTGTGCAAAATTATGGGTTTTAAGCATTTTTCCCAATTGTTATCAATTTAAATTTTCAAAGTTGTGGGAAATTATGGGGGTCAGACACTGGGGGGGGGGGGGGGTCAGATAATTATTTAATGACAGATTCAAAAAGATAAAGCTTTATAACCCTTAAAACACGAATTGTGAACATCACATGTCAAAACATACAAAGTAAATAGTCTTAAATCAAACTCTAATAAGTTTTCAAACAGCATTTTTCTTACTTTGCCTAGCTGTAAACGTTTATTACAATTGATGAAAATATTTTTTGTCGTTTTTCACTAACATTCTAGAATGTTCTGGACCTTTGTAGAATCTCGGGGCACCTTACAGACTTTCTGAGAACTACATTTTCCTTGAACCTCCTAGAATGTTGTCAGCCATGGCCTTGTGGGTATGTAAGAGGTGGAATGTCACCCTTCAGTCAGTGAGATATAAAAGGGAAGGGAAGTGAGAGCCCAGCTGCCATATTGTGAACCTTGTTTTATTGTGTAATTGTGAAAGCGTACTTATGTTTTAAGATTTGAAGAATGTAAGTAGCGACTAATAAAGGACATATTTAATGAGACACCAGAGATACCTATTGAACTGATGCTCTGAAGCAACATGAAAAGTCACCCATCCATTTTATGGCCTACTCCAAATGGATGGAGGTTGAGTCCAGGCTCAAGCTGAATAAATGCACAGATACAGAAAACCAGATCATTATTAATGTAGAAACCCAGCACTGGAGGAATGTGCTTGAGTGTCTGATCTTAATTACCCTCTTCCTTGCAAATAATTTGGCTTCCCGGGGCTCGTCAGATAAGTTGTTCACTGAACATAACGGTAATTTCCTTGGTCTGGTAGCGCTCCTTGGGAAATACGACAGTGTCATTCATGAGCACCTAGTTCATAATGAAGCTATGGACCATTACTGCAACAAAACAATTCAAAATGAATTGATTGACATGGCAAGGAAGGTGCTTGATAACATATTGATGTGGCCTGGCAAAGCAAAATACTAAACCGTAATAATAGACTGCACTCCTGACATTAGTCACAATGAAAAGATGTAATTTACAGTAAGATTGGTTGACAACAAAGATTTATCCAAGTAAAGGAACACTTTATCTGTTTACAGTCTGTGGACAACTCTACTGGATAAGGCCTGACAGAACTCTTTATGAACATTTTGAATGAGAATAAAATAAAGCTTCAGGACTGCCGTGGCCAAGGCTACAACAACAGTATAGATATGAAGGGCAGAAACAGTGGCGTCCAGGAAAGGATCCTTGCACTGAAGAGCTTTCTTTGTTCCTTGTGGCTGCCGTTCCCTCAACCTGGTTGTGTCAGATGCAGCATCATCTTCTTTATATTCAGTATCTCTCTTCGGAGTACTACAAAGGATATACGTCCTGTTTTCAGCATCAACTATCAGGTGGAAGATCGTCACAGATAATGTTACAAATCTGACCATGAAGCCGCTAAGTTAAACATGCTGGGAGAGCTGCATTGACAGTGTAAGGACCAGTGAGGTTTACAATGCCCTAATGGAACTTGCACAGTTAAGTAAAGCCAAGGCCGGAATCTGACATGAGGTGCAAAGCCTGGCAAACTAGATCATTGACTTTAAATTTCTGGTCTCAGTTGTGATTTGGCACAATATCCTGTTCCAAGTAAACGTTGTAGGCAAGGCATTACAAACTCAATCGATCGACATTGCAACCGCTAATATTTTGATGAGAAGCTGCTTTGATTTTGTTATGGTCTACAGAGACAATGATTTGAAGATGTCATCACTGCTGCAAAAGAAATGGCAGACAACTTAGGAGTTGAGCCTGTCTTCAAGGAAACTTGTATTCACTGGAAGAAGAGACAATTTGTTACGAGGGCAGAAATGAGGTGATGAGAAGCTCGGAAGAAAAATTCAAGAGGGAGTTTTTTTGCTCCCTCATTGACACTGCTTGAGTGTCCATCAAAGAAAGGTTTGGACAAATGAAGCACCACAAAAAGACCTGGCTGGGGGAGTGGGGGGAGGGAGTTGTATGACCTAATAAGCTGCCAGTGGATAGGAAAACACTCTTGAACAATTGTATGGACCTTCACCAGATGCTGACACATGGGACTGTTCAGACATCAATGATAAAAACCTCTGTGTCAAACTGGACAACATCCGTCACATTTTGCCAAATGGGAAGCACTCTCCACTCCAAGTTCTGCAATTCATTCATGATGCAGAGCCGAAGGACACTTTTCCTAATGTGTGGATAGCTGTGAAGATTCTGCTCACACTGCGGGTCACAGTCACGAGTGGTAAGCGCAGCTTTTCAAAGGTCAGACTCATTAAAACATATCTTTGATTGACGATGGCTGACCAGAGACTGACATCACTTGCTATTTCATTGCTTGAAAATATCATTGTCCAGTCTTTGGATCTCTCTGGTGCTGTGCTTCAGTTCGCGAGGGCAAAGGCGAGAAAAGCAACCTTTTGAACTAAAGGAGTAGGGTTAATGTTCTAAGGCTGTCACCTACTGTAGCACTATTTAATACTGGTCCACCCAATGATGGTGCACAGTTCAATTTCTTGATGTTAGTACATTTCAATTATTCTTAAAATTAAAAAGGTTCTATAAGCTTAGAGGAAATACATTTTTTATTTGTTTATATATGGCATGAATAAATACAGATTCACAGATCCTAGCGTGCAAATTTATTGTCTTATATGACAGGGATAAATCGTACATCAAAGTCGTAAAATGGGCTACAGATGCAATGAAAAAAGGTATTCAAAAGTTTATCAAATGGAGGAGCCAAAGATGCTCCTCACCTGGGGTGCCATTTAGTCCAGAACCAGCCCTGCTGATATTCCTACATAACCAAACAACTTCAGGATCTAGGGCTTTAAGAAAAACAACAAATATCATAAGACCCATGATAAAAATCACCAGAATTGGCACTGCTGCATGAACTTGCTAAGCTCCTGAGAGCCATACTCATGTCTGAGCAGTGTAAACAAAGGCCTGGTATATTCACAATTTTTATACCAGTTTAGCTATTTTGATTAGGGATGAAATATTTCTACCAAAATTATTAAAATGGTACTGTTATGCTAGAGAGTATCGGCAGTTACTAGCAAATGTGTAACTAGCGATTTCATTTAAGCTGATGGGCATGCTAGCTGCTCTTCATTCTGTCTAAATGGAAGACCCAATTAAGGGTATGTCTACACTACGAAATTAGGTCGATTTTATAGAAGTCGATTTTTAGAATCGCACTAAGGAATGCACTAAGCGCATTAAGTCGGCGGAGCGTGTCCTCACTACTGTGGCTAGCATCGACTCACGGAGCGGTGCACTGTGGGAAGCTATCCCACACTTCCCGCAGTCTCCGCTGCCCATTGGAATTCTGGATTAAGCTCCCAATGCCTGATGGGGCAAAAACATTGTTGCGGGTGGTTTTGGGTACATGTTGTCAGTCTCCCCTCCCTTCCTCCCTCCGTGAAAGCAACTGCAGACAATCATTTAGTGCCTTTTTTCCTGGGTTACCCGTGCAGACACCATAGCACGGCAAACATGGAGACCGCTCAGCTCACCGCTGCTGTTGCGAACATTGTAAACACCTCACGCATTATACTGCAGTATGTGCAGAACCTGGCTAAGAGACGGCAGCACGAGGATGATTGTGAGGAGGACATGGACACAGACGTTCCTGAAAGCATGGGCAGTGGCAATTGGGACATCATGGCGGCAGTGGGGTTGGTTGATACAGTGGAACACCAATTCTGGGCCCAGCAAACAAGCATAGACTGGTGGGACCGCATAGTGTTGCAGATATGGGATGATTCCCAGTCGCCGCAAAACTTTCGCATGCGTAAGGCCACTTTCCTGGAACTCTGTGAGTTGCTTTCCCCTGCCCTAAAGCGCAGGAATACAAAGATGAGAACTGCCCTAACAGTTGAGAAGCGAGTGGCGATAGCCTTGTGGAAGCTTGCAATGCCTGACTGCTACTGGTCAGTCGGGAATCAATTTGGAGTGGGCAAATCTACTGTGGGGACTGCTGTGATTCAAGTAGCCAATGCAATCACTGATGTTCTGCTGTCAAGGGTAGTGACTCTGGGAAATGTGCAGGTCATAGTGGATGGCTTTGCTGCAATGGGGTTCCCTAACTGTGGTGGGGCAATAATGGAACGCATATCCCTATCTTGGCACCGGCAGGGCCAGCTCCAGGGTTTGGGCCGCCCCAAGCAGCCAAAACAAAAAGCCGCGATCGCGCTCTGCGGCGGCAATTCGTCAGAAGGTCCTTCGCTCTGAGCAGGAGTGAGGGACCATCCGCCGAATTGCTGCCGAATAGCTGGACCTGCCGCCCCTCTCCGGAGTTGCCGCCCCAAGCACCTGCTTGCCAAGCTGGTGCCTGGAGCCGACCCTGGGCACCGGACCACCTTGCCAACCAGTACATAAACCGCAAGGGGTACTTCTCAATGGTGCTGCAAGCATTGGTGGATCACAAGAGACGTTTCACCGACATCAACGTGGGATGGCCGGGAAAGGTGCATGACGCTCGCATCTTTAGGAACTCCAGGCTGTTTGAGCAGCTGCAAGAAAGGACTTACTTTCCAGACCAGAAAATTACTGTTTGGGATTGTGAAATGCCAATAGTTATCCTTGGAGACCCAGCCTACCCATTGCTCCCATGGCTTATGAAGCCATACACAGGCAGCCTGGGCAGTAGTAAGGAGCAGTTCAACTATAGGCTGAGCAAGTGCAGAGTGGTGGTAAAATGTGCCTTTGGACGTTTAAAAACTTGCTGGTGCTGTTTGCTGACTAGGTTAGACCTCAGCGCAACCAATATTCTCATTGTTATTACTGCTTGCTGTGTGCTCCATAATATGTGTGAGAGTAAGGGGGAGATGTTTATGGCGGGGTGGGAGGTTGAGGCAAATTGCCTGGCTGCCAATTTTGAACAGCCAGACACCAGGGCGATTAGAAGAGCCCAGGTAGGTGCGCTGCGCATCAGAGAGGCTTTGAAAACCAGTTTCATGACTGGCCAGGCTACGGTGTGACAATTGTGTGTGTTTCTCCTTGATGCAAACCTGCCCCCTTTGTTGATTTTAATTCCCTGTAAGCCAACCACCCTCCCCCCTTCGATCACAGCTGGCAAAGGAAATAAAGTCACTATTGTTTTGAAACCATGCATTCTTTCTTTATTAATTAAAAAAAAAAGGGAGATAACTGGTAAGGTAGCCCAGGTAGGGTGGGGTGGGGGAGGAGGGAAGGATAAGACCACATTGCTTATTGTAGCCACACTACAAATCAAAACTGTTTGAATGACAGCCTTCTGTTGCTTGGGCCATCCTCTGGAGTGGAGTGGCTGGGTGCCCGGAGCCTCCCCTCCACCCCCCCCCCGCGTTCTTGGGCATCTAGGTGAGGAGATATGGAACCCGGGGAGGAGGGCAGGCGGTTGTACAGTGGATGCAATGGCGGTCTGTGCTCTTGTTGGCTTTCCTGCAGCTCCACCAGACGCCTGAGCATGTCCATTTGCTCCCCCATTAGCCTCAGCATTGCATCCTGCCTCTTCTCATCGCGCTCACTTAATGCTTTCCTGGACTCTGCCACTGAATGCCTCCATGCAGTCAGCTTTTCCCTGCAGCGGCTTGGGGTCCGGGGAGGGGAGGTGCGGCATGGCTGTGGCTGGCTTGGGGCACCTCCAGGTTGGGGGGTGGAGGCCGAGGGTGGGGCGCGCTTGGACCTCCGGTCAGCATGGGGCTCCTCTGGCCGAAGTGGGGGGCGCTTGGGATTCCTCCAGGCAGCGGGGGGCAGGGGAGGGGCAAGGGGTCTCGGGGATTTGGCTGCGGGGGAGAGGGGGTGAGTGGAAGAGGCAGAGCCGGGGGCTAGCCTTCCTTATGGGAGTTTGAAGGAAAACCTGGTCGCTAAAGAAAATTGTATAGGGAGGCTCTAAAACTAAAGCTTGCATCTCCCATACACTCCTGGCTGAGGTTATAGCAACCAAGAAAGCCGCCTTCATAGAGAGACATAACACAGAACAAGTTGCTAGCAGCTCAAACGGGGGGCACATCTACTTTGCTAGAACTAAATTTAAAGTTCACTGTGGGACTGGTCTGTGAACCTGTGGGTATAACCTGAGCAAACCCTTGAGAAATCTGATGGAGACAGGGTTTGAAAAAAGCTGATTTGTTATCCTCAGCAGGGTGAAAAGCTGGATAGCCGTCAAATGGACTCTGATGGAACTAAGAGCTAACCCTTGTTGTTTCAGAAACAAAAGACAGTCTAAGATATGGCAAATCGGAACTTGAGCTGCGGGAACACCTCTTTGTATGGCCCAAACAGAGAATCTCTTCCATCTAGCAAGCTAAGCAGATTTAGTTGAAGGTTTCCTACTGTTTAGCAGAACTTCCTGCATCCCCTTAGAGCAAATTCGTTCCAAGGCTGTTGGCCACGAAACATCCATGCGGTCAGGTGGAGGGCCTGGAGGTTGAAATGAAGGAGGCGGCTGTGGCCCTGGAAGATCACCGATAGTGCTAGCAGAGTCAAAACGCAGTGTTGACAGGGCCATCCCTGGGGCTATTAGAATAAGGTGAACAGAATCTTCTTGACTTTGGACAAGACTTTGGACCAGAGAGGAACTGGAGGGAATGCATACAGCAGGCCTTTAGACCAAGATAGGAGGAAAGCATCTGTCAGTGAAACCAGACTGTGACCTGCTCAGGAACAAAAAAGATTGTATTTTTTATTTCTTCTTGTTGCAAACAGGCCCACTTGGGGAGTTCCCCACTGCTGGAAAAAGGACCTGGACACATCTGGGCAAAGAGATCACTCATGATGACCTGCGAGCAACCTGCTTGGGCGGTCTCCCAGAGAGTTTTGAACTCCTGGAAGATAAGCAGCTCTCAGATTGATGGAAGTGGCAATGCAGAAATGCCAAAGGGGGATCGACGCCTGGCATAACTTTAACAAATGCCTCCCTTTTACATAGAACATGGCTGCCGTGCTGTCTGTGAGTACCAACAAATTCTGCCTCTTGATATATAGAAGGAATGCCATGCAAGCTAAATGGATGGCCGGAAGCTCTGTGATATTTATATGGAGACTTAGGCCTTGTCTACACTACAGAGTTTCGTTGAAAAAAGGCAGCTTTTCTCAATAAAACAGTGGAGGTGTACACTCTACAATGGAACTTTTGGTGATAAAATAAAACCACCTTGACAAGAGGCATAGAGCTTTTTGTGGCAAAGTTATATCGACGAAGTATCAGTGTAGATACCGCGCTTGGTTTTGTCGCTGTAAATGGCCTCCCTGAGATGTCCCAAAATGCCCATCCTGACCGCTCTGGTCAACTGTTAGAAATCCTCTGCCCTGCAGCCAGGTAAACAGGCCAAAAAGCAGTACTGCAAATTGGTAATGGGATCCATAGACCGTGAATCTGATAAACTTTCTGTGGCTCTGGTGAATCACCATGAGAAAATAAGCGTCCTTGAAGTTGAGAGCAGCATACCAGTCCCTGGGATCTAAGGAAGGGATAATAGATGCTAGAGTGACCATCCAGAATTTTGTTTTCTTTAGGAACTTGTTTAGCTGCCTTAGATCTAAAATAGGCTTTAAAATCCTCCAACCCCCCCCCCCCCACACACACACACACTTTTGCCTTTGGGATTATGAAGCAAAGGAAATAAAATCCCTTCCCTCTGAATGATATGGGAACTTCCTGTGTGGCTCCCATGAGGAGGAGAGAATGGACATCTTGAAGTAGCATGGTCTTGTGAGAGTGGTCCCTGAAGAGGGACGGAGAAGGGGATTGGGAAGGGAGGATAGAAATAAATTAAAGGGTGTATCCCCGTTCCACTGTGCTTAAGGTCCATTGATCCATGATGATGCAGGTCCAAGCACTTAGGAAGTGGTTGGCAAAAATTGGGGTGTGGAAAGATGGTACTCTGGTCAGTGGTAGACTGCTCACAATGATTGTTTAGAATATCCAGTTTGTCTAGCTGCAGAAGAGATGGGAGGAGAAGAATGATGCCTCTTGTAACTTCTGCTCCTCTCTTTGGACAGGTCCTGGGTTTGTGGCAAGAAGGGCTGAAACCCTTGGGACTGCCATGGACGGAACAGCTTTCTTTTTGCCACCGGTGTATAAATCCCCAGGGACTTAAAGGTCACCTGTAAATCCTTAAGGCTCTGAAGCCTCTTCTGTGTCTTATGAGAAAAGAGTGAGTCGCCTTCAAACGGGAGGTCTTGAATGGTTTGTTGCACCTCCGGGGGAAGACCTGACACCTGCAGCCAAGATGAACACCGCATAGTGATGGCAGAAGCCATAGCTCAAGCCATAGAGTCTGCCGCATCAAGGCTCACTTGCAGTGCTCCTTTTGCAACTACTTTGCCCTTCTCCACCACAGCAGTCAATTCCCGCTTTGCCTCATCAGGAAGCTTGACTTTGAACTTCAGGATATTATCCCACAGGCTGAAGTCTTATCGACCCAGCAGAGCCTGCTGATTTGTGATCCTAAGCTGTAAACCTTCTGTGGAATAAAACTTCCTGACGAATAGGTCTAGCTTTTTTGATTCTTTTCCTTTCAGGTAGAGGCCTGGTGTCCCTGCCTCTCTTTTTCATTAGCAGCAGTGACTACTAAGGAGCCTATAGGAGGGTGGTTATAGACATGTTCAAATCCTTGTGAAGGGACATAATGTCTTCTCTCCACCCTTTTAGCAATGAGAGGAAGGGAAAGTTTGCCATAAACCTTTGACAGGCTCCAGGATAGCCTCATTAACAGGGAGAGCTACCCTAGAGGATCCTGTTGGCTTATCCTAGGGCTTAAATGTCTATGAGCCTGTGTGACCTTACCTGCACCTCTTCTGGTTACATAGCCAGAGCTGCAGCCACCCTCCTCAACAAGTCTTGATGAGCTTTGAAATTATCAGGAGTGGGAGAAGTAGGTACCACCTCATCAGGCGACGAAGAAGAAGAGGCATAGGGTTGTTGAGGACCTCCCTCCTCCAATTCCTCCACAGGTGAGTTGTCAGCATGCAGTTCCCCATGCATGGTACTGGTCCCTGTACTGGGGGAGGGAAGACAGTGACATTGCTGCAGATGCTCCTGGTGCCTAGCCAATGTAGAAGGGCAGGAAGGGAGCATAGAGGCTTTAGAATGTGGAGGGAAGCCCCAAAGGGCCATTGATATAGAGATGGGACCCAGTTATGTGCAGGCCATTGGTCCTTAGAGTACTGAGGCTGTGGCCGGTACCACATTGGTCCGATGCCCCACTGGGGCTACTGGGCATTTTCAGGTCGGGACACATATGATCCGACCTTGGGGTCTGATGTAGAGTCCACTTCTCAGACCATAGGTGAACTGACCCTATTGGTACTGGGGAGACTGGCTCCAAGTTTGGAGATGGCGGTTCTGGCGAGATCATCACTGGCTTCCCTCTAGGTGGAACCCTACGGAGAGGAGCATAGGTGCTGGAACTAGGGGTGCTGCCACACCCCCTGTCTTGAAGTGGTTTCCATCATATCTAGGGTTTACAGTTTGGTTCATTGGCTCTCAGCACCCCCACTATACAAATTGTTCTAGCACCCCTGGAGAGGAGCCGCAACTGTAGAAGCCACCGAATGGTGCTCTGGGGCTAGCGCTAGGACCATGGGGGCATGCACTTCCAATTCCAGTACTGGTTGAGATTCCTGAACAGCAGGGGAAGCTGGCACTGACAGGGTAAGGAACTCTTTGGCTGCCTCAAAAGCTTCAGGTGTAGACAGCACCAGAAAGGGCTCCTGAGTCTGCAGTACCAAAAGGTGCACACCGGTCCTTCAGGGATTGGTATCAATGGACCCTTCCTGGACTCCCAAGTCAGCAATCCCCCCCTGGTTTATGGACTGTGTCTAGGAGTGCCTCTTCTTTGAGTGCACTTCTGAGATATTGCCTCTGCTTGGTGCCTTCACTGTCGACTTCAAAGCCCCAGTACTGAGTCTATGGGAGACTTAACGTTGTCTTGTCTTAGGTATCGGCAATAAGGATCTGCCTCTGGATTCAGTCAGAACAGGAGGAGCACTCCTAGATGATTTGGACATGCTCAGTACCTATTCTGAGCAGGTTCCTATGGCAGGTGAAGCACAGACACTATAAGCGGGTACTTGAGTCTGCCAGCCCCGTCCTTTTTTTATCCAGGTTTGAACCCTCTATAAATGTCACATTTGTCACTCACATGTGCCTATCCCAGACACTTAAGGCGGCTGGAGTGTTGGTTGCTCACTGGCATAGACTTGTTACACAAATGACAGGCCTTGAAGCCAGGAAAACGATGCATTAGTCTGGTATCGAGCCCGGTACCCAGCCGCTAACTGATAACTCCACTCTAGAAAATTACTATCCTTAACTTGTTCTTATATCTAAATAGTACAAACACATTACCCTAGACTGAAAAGTAACTCTGCAGGTACTATATACACTGAAAGAGGGAAGACTTGCAGATACAAAGATTGGAACTCCAACAAAGCAAGGAACTGAGGGGATCTGGGGCAGCGCAGCCTTTTATACCTCAAGCAGTTGTATGAGGCACCAGAGGGCACTCACGCTGCCCCAACAGGTACCGCTGAGGAAAAAATCTGCAACAACTGTGCATGAGGTGTGTACATATCTATAGTGAAATGGACATGTGCAATCACTCGACGAAGTACTCACAATTCTGGGAACCCCAGCAGATTGTCACAATGGGACATTGATTGGATTTTAGCCATATGAATGAGAAGTATAAAGCAACCAGAAAGTCAGGATCATATAGCAAGAGAAGCATTGGTAATGCCGTCCTAAGAGGAAGCCAGGAGAGAGAGGGCTTATTTTGGACAGAATGCTGGCTGGACAAGCAGGCTTGGAAACTGTGAGCAAGGAAACTGCCTACTGTTGTTTGATCTTACTGTGTTGAGGGAAACAAGATTTTGTGAACATTCTTATATAATTGTGTTAACATTAGGGATGGGGGTAGGGGGTGGAACCACTTTAACTGCACTGTTATAGATCGAGCAGTACAACCTTTGTGTGTATAGATAATGCCTGAATAGTTTTCCCTGCTGACTGCTGGTGGTAGAATCTTGGGGTTAACCAATGGGGAAAGACATGATTTGACCAAGTTGGAGCAGTACACATTAGGGCATGTGACTGTTGGATGCACCTTGCTGTTACAGGCAAGGGTTGTTGGAGGAGCAAGTTAGGACTCCCACAGATTGCAGTTGGGTATTTCCCTCTTGAAACTGAACATTCTTGTATGAAAAATTTAGTCCTTATTCCAACCTAGTGCATGGACAGCTGGAGGATGAGTTTAAACTAGATTAATTATTAGGCAGGTTGAGGTTGTCCTTTTCTTTCGTATGGGTCGCAAGCCAATATCTAGATTGTTCAACCATCTTACTGCTGCATCATCAAGGGCAGCAAGGTGTTGCAGTCCACCCTCCAATCTTTTAATTGTGCACTTCTCCACCACATGTGTGGCCATTTGCATCGCTGCCCCATGGTCACACTGTGAAGATTGGACTAAGTCAAATTTCTGCATTCTGGCAGCTGCTCTAGCTGTTCCAGTCAGCAGTCTGTGAAGCCTAGTTCAAGATCTACATCCCTGGTTGCAAACACGTGGCTGTAAGTTGGGGTTTCTGAAATTCATCAGCATGCCTGTCTCTCTATCCCACAGATGCTGCCACTCTGTGAGGACATAGTTGTCGGCCTTGATATTCTGTTGTTCATCCAAGATTGGCACTGGCCGGCAGCATTGGCTATCATGCATTGATGGCCACTGCAAAAGGATGTTGCAAAGTTAGTTGTGCTAAGTCAGCAGGAACTTCAGGTGTAGGTGTTTTCTTCTGGAAGTGGGCAGATCTTCTGTGTTGCTTATTTGCGCCTATTGGGACCACTGTCAGCCTTGTGTGCAGCAGGTTGTTTTCATCCACCACAGTCCCTCTGTGCAGTTTTAAGGGTGATGGCATCTTGGCAAAGTTTTGGGGGAACTATATGAGCCAACATATAAATTAGATGTTAATGTGTGGCTAAAACAGCCACTAATGAGTTGGGAGTACTGCTCCTGACTGGCTAAGAACTGTGCACAGTCTTTTAGTGTTTAGGCCCTTAACCCTGCCTCTTTAACCCCCACCCTGCCCCTCTTGTTGTCTTACCCACCTGTTATGTCTTGTCTTTTCAGAATTGGTCCAAAGAGAAACATCTGCCACTAAACAATATTGTTGAGAGGAAAAAAATGCCAGCGATATTAGATTAAGCCCCCATCCTGGAGTTGGATCCAAATGGAGTTCATTGTAGATAGTGGTGCTCCACATGGATGCAGGGTTCTGCCTGCACGGAGCTTTATGTGGGATCAGGGCCTAAACTGGAAATATGTATGGATTTGAAAAAGCAGCAAAAAGTATTTCACAGCTGATATTTCTAGCAACAATCAGCCCCCACCAGAAGCCAATTAGAAGTTTGAAAATAACTGAAATTGGATATGTTGCTTGTCTTTTGTACTGAGATAAAGAGTTTAAGAGTGTAGTGTAAAGGAGAGGTTCTAAACCTTTTTGTTTCTGAGCTTCCCCCCCCCCCCCCCCCCACTATAAAAACTCCATGGCCCATCTGTGCCACAATAACTGATTTTCTGCATATAAAAGCCAGGGCTGGCATTAGGGGGTAGCAAGCAGGGCAATTGCCTGGGGCCCCATGCCACTGGGGCCCCCACGAAGCTACATTGCTCAGGCTTCAGCTTTAGCCCCGGGTGTTGGGGCTCAGGGACCTCGGCTTCAGCCCCATGTGGTGGTAGGGCTTCAGCTTTCTGCCCTGGGCCCCAGCGAGTCTAATGCTGGCCCTGCTTGGAGGCCCCCCTGAAACCTGCTCAAGGCCCCCAGACCCCTGGTTATGAACTAGGTAATTGCCATCTCTAATTTTCATGACCCTCATCCTGCAATCAATTTAGGCACCTGCAGTTGCTTAACTTCATGCATATGATAGTCCCAGTGCACGCAGATATGTAGTGATGGTCCTCTTAGGTGGCATACTCTCACTGCTGACTTCAATGTGATGCCTTACTTGCATAAAGTTACTCAAGTGTGTATGCAAAGATTCCAGGCCTATGTTATTGTACATGTATTTACTAAAAAGAGCAGTAAAAACTATTGAAATCGGTGATCAAAATAATATCAACCGTAACAAACACTGCGATCATTTGCGGTAGCAAGAAAGTTGTCTTGGTAAAAATCAAATAACCGATTTCCAACGCCATGAGGGAAGGGTCTATTTAGACGAACCCGGTTACCACTAGGACCTAGAAGAAGCTCAGGGAAGCTGCTGTTACTGCTGAGGGAGGGAGAGAGAGAGACCTGGAAATGAAAGTAAAGAGACCAGGAGGCACATGGAGGGAGCTGCAGGGGCAGCAGATCCGGAAGCAGAATGCTTCCTTCTGTAATTAAATAGCATTTACTATTATTATTACTAATTGTAATAATACTCTAATAATATCTCTAGTAATATAATACCATTTATCAAGGAAAGTTATACATAGTGTGAGTGGGGGAAAACCCAAGCAGAGGTGAGTCCTTTATTATATTTTTGGATTTTTTTCTCTAACTCTAGACATAAAAGGGACAGGTCTGAGAAACAGGAAGAAAAGCTAAATATTGTTTACACTAGCAAAATCCCCCCCTTCCTAATAGTAATTAAATAGAGGACATGTTTTGCAGTAGCAAAAAACAAGTTGAGAAAATGATTTATTTTCGAGGCCACCTCCCACCAAAAAATGTGGGGCTTGCAGGAAATAATTGTTAAAGATCCTAATCCCCTCCTTTGAAAAAAAAAAATGCAAGTGAAGTTTAAAAGTTACTAGCGAGCTAAAAAAGCCCGTAGGGTTGATGTGAACACTGGATAGTAATTGGTTTTATGTTGGTGTGGTTTTAAGATTGCAAAGCTTTATCCTTCTCTGTGTTTTGCCTGCAGTTTTCCCTCTTGTGGGTATAAGCCCCATGAAACAGCAAAGAAATGCTTGTGAAATAGCTTTTCAGATGTACATTTCTCAGGGGCTGGAAAGTTCATCAAATAAGAAAAGTTGTTTTTATTCTTTGATCCTTTTTATGGTTTCTGGGTGGACGGTTGGTTTTAAAAAAGGGGGGGTTAAGTTGTCTCCCAAAACTCTTGGAAATAGGTGATTTTTTGTTGTTGAAATTTTCTGGGAGTTGTTTTTTAAGTGGGTGGGGGAGCTGGGCGATATTGGCGATGGGAGAAACCTCCCAGCAATAGGGAGAGCTGACTTTGGGGTGATCAATGCCTGGAAGACTAGACGGGAGACGTTTGTAGCTGCCAAAGGAAGGCGGCGCTGCATTAGCGCATGTCCCCAGCCGAGATGCTCCTGCCGCCCGTTGCTTCTGCCAAGCGAGCCCGGGGATCGGCGGCCTACGGCTGGTGGGGGAGGGGAGAGGCGATGACTTTGTTCCTGGGAGATCAAACCAGGCTATTTTGCTGCTAGGGCCCTCAGTGGGGCAGGGGAGTGACACCGCCCCGAGGAGCGGGGAGAAGGGCTGCAGCGCCTGTAATACAAAGGAATGGCTGGGGGGTGGGGGGGAAACCCTGCCCCTTTGGGTGCCTATTGCATTGAAATGCCCCCCCCTCAGGAGATGTACGGACCCACCGACTGGGGGAAACATCACTCAGTGCAGGTGGGAGCCTGCTATAAAGTGGGGCAAGGCCTGAGCAGGGGGTGGCTTGGTGCACTGGCTGCCTGTCCAGCAGTGTGTCTAAATGGCATTATTGTGTGTGCTTTTAAATATGGGAGGAGGGCGCACTCAGGTGGTAATGATGACCTCGGTGGCTTGCAGCTTTTCTGATGGGCATGGCGGGAAAGGGGATGGAGGGGTGGTAGGGTGAGAGAGGGTGGCCAGGCATATGGGATGGGGCATGTTAGAGGGGATGGGGGTTAGTCCGACATGGAGAGTGGGGCATGGGATGAGGCGGTCAGGCTTACAGGGTGGACATGGGGAGTTGTCAGGCATGGGCCAGGGTGGAGAAGGACTGGGGAAGAGTTCAAGCACATGGAGCGGAGGACAATCAAATGTGCAGAATTGGGCAGAGCTCTTTGGTGTACTGGATTATGCAGAATCTTCCGCATTTGAGCCGAATTAGGGTGTCTGTTTTGCTGCACCAAATCTGGTACAGTTCTGCAGGTTAGCGACTCCTTATCTAAATACTCTGTGCCTACTGAAAGCTAGGAGTGAGAAAACCATGAGTTCTGATCTCCCCTCTACTGATTGCCATTTATATTTTAATGCATTTATAGCTCATAATACTGACCAAAGCGTTGTAACCAAACCCTGGAAAACAGTCAAGTATTAGCCTTCTCAATCCCCATTTTTCAAATAAATTCACAGAAACTTTGCACAGACAGAATTGGGAATAAAAACCAGATCTCTAATATGGCAGACTCAAGTCTTTTCCACTGAGTCATACTGTCTTTCAGACTGAATGTGCGAAATCTGTGTGCTTGGGTTACCCTGTCTAACCACTAGACCACATTTCTCTCCCAGAGCCAGGGACAGAATTTAGGATGTGTGGTTGCCAGTGTTTTGCTGCTGTCTAGTAAATAGTTTACACACATTTTGCCAAGGAGTTACAAAGTCCCCCTCTAGTGGTTAATCCACACAGATGGAAACAGTTAACTTCTGTGCCTCAAGTGGTAGAGGTCTGTGCAGGGGATGTGAAGGCCCAGGGTTTAAACCTTGCTGCTGATTCAGTCAGAGGGAATATTGTGTTGTTGCACGTGGTATAGCATGGTTTTCCGTTTTTCTTTAAAAAAACAAAACTAACTTATTTAATTAAGATTGTGTGAACACATCCTTTAAAACAGGTTTTATAATTAAAAACAGTTATCTGTCAGTTATGGTATGACATGCCACAAAATCCAGGTGCTTCACATATTGCTTGTTTGTCATGCATTTGGATTGCTGGTGTTCCACATTAGCCGGTTTGAAGTTTGTGAGGCATAGGATGGGACATGGCAGGGGGGATTGGGGAATAGTCAGGCTCACAGAGTAAGTAATGACAGCGGGAGATGGAGAAGTGGTCAGATTTGCAGAGTGAGGAGTGGCAGAAGGGGTTGGGGGTGTAGTCAAATGTGGGAATAGGGGAGTGGTCAGGCAGGCAGGTGACAGTCATTATGGAGGGAGAATGGGGGAGTGGTCAGCTTCATGGAGTGGAGCAAAGTGGAAAATGATGGTGATCCTTGTTCAGTGAAAGATAATGGAAGGAGATGGCATGTCTGAGAGATGTAACGGAGTGGGTAGTATTGCAGGATGGTGGGCCACAGGAGGACTGTTCTTGTATGTGGGGTTATATAAAGCAGGGATGGAGGTGCATGAAAAGGTGTGGGTGGGCTCAACAGCAAAGGAAAGTCATCAGGGTCAGCAGTAGAGGAGGTTGGTTAATCATGTGGGATGGGAGGGGTACAATTAGGCATGTAGAGCACAGAAAGGCCAATGAAAGGGCTGGATATGCCTGCAGTACAGAGAGGTAAGAGCACCTCTCAGGTACAGAGGATGGTGCAGAGGAGACAGTTTGCAGGATTCAGCAGGAGATAGTAGTCTTTTATGTGGGGTTATGCAGTAGGGATCAGTGGTCAGGTAGGAGAGTCACAGCAGGGATAGATTAGGCTGGTGAGTCATCAAAGTGAGGAGCTCTGGAGGGGAGTCATGTGGGGTGTGGCAGGTTAGATGGGTGTGGGGGAAGCCGGGGTGGTGAAAATCTGAAATGAGCTCCAAGGGGAGCTGAGTGAGTCTGGGGGATCAGAGAAGAGTTATGGAGCCTTTGCCCTGCAAAGTCAGTGGCTCCAACCAGGCCTCTGGTCAGTAATGACATGGGGTGCAGATTTGTTGTGGCATTTTTTATCAAAAATCACAGAGCAGTCATAGTAAATTTAGTAAAAATCATGGGCTTAAGGGGAAATGGCATGTAAAGTCACGGGTATGAATCATGACAGAGCGACGGCCAGACCAAACCTGAGCGGCACTGTGGCTCTGTTTCCCTGGTTGCAACACCCTGGAGCAGGGAACCAGACCCAGCCCTGTGGGACAGGAGCTGCTGCTTCAGAGTGAGTGTGGGGCAAGCTGGCTCTGCAGCCCCTGTGCCCGGGACCTGGCCAGGATTAGGGTTGCTGTGCCGGGACAGAGGATGCTGCTGTGTGTTGTCAATGCCCCCTCACTCCCATCTGAAAAGGCACAGTGTCCGTCACATTGTCACCACCGTAACAATCCTGCAGCCCTAGTAGTGACTGAAAGTCATTCTCAGAGTAAAATAGGTCAGGAGTCCTAGTCCAGTTCTTGTTGTAACCTTTGTCCATCCCCCATTTGGTCACTTCGTGGGGTGTCTGAGCAGGAAGGCTAAGGATGTAATAGAATGGAGGCTGAACTCCTCTTCCCCCGCCAACTCCTCCTACTGGTCCCTTGAGAATAGGGTTGATGCAAGTGGCAGAGGTTGGGTTAGGTGATGTGTACAGGAAACTTTCATAGCTGCTGCTCATTCTGTACTTGGTGTGTGGGTAAACAGGAGTTCAAAGCGCTGCTACAGCATTTTTTTGGCTTGTTGCCGCTAGCTTTGCAATGACCTGCCAATGTTTGATTGCTCTCACCATGGTCCCCAGTGGGCCAAGTGTATGGGCAACTGCTTTATTTTCATATCCTTTGCCCACCCCTGAGATAGAACAAACTCTTTGGCCTGAGGGCCACATCTGGGTATGGAAATTGTATGGCGGGCCATGAATGCTCATGAAATTGGGGGTTGGGGTACAGGAGGGGGTGAGGGCTCCAGCTGGGGGAGTGGGCTCTGGGGTAGGGCCAAAAATGAGGAGTTCAGGGTACAGGAGGGGGCTCCGGGCTGGGCAGGGGGTTGGGGTTCAGGGAGGAGGGTCTGACTGGGGGTGCGGGCTCTGGGGTGGGGTTGGGGGTGCAGGAGGGTGCTCTGGGCTGGGACTGAGGGGTTCAGAGTGCGGGAGGGGGATCAGGCCTGGGGCGGGGGGTTGGGGCACAGGAGGGGGTCAGGGGTGCAGGCTCCGGGTGATGCTTCCCGCAAGGAGCTCCCAGAAGCAGTGGCATGTTCCCCTCCAGCTCCTACGAAGAGGGGCAGGCAAGCAGCTCTGCGCACTGCCCCGTCCGCAGGTGCCGCCCCTGCAGCTCCCATTGGCCGCGGTTCCAGGCCAATGGGAGCTGCAGGGGCGGTGCTTGGGGCAGGGGCAGCGTGCAGAGCCCCCTGGCTGCGCCTACGCCTAGGAGCCAGAGAGAGGACATGCTGCTGCTTCCGGGAGCCACGTGGCGCCATGGCACATGCAGAGCGAGGCAAGCCCCTGACCCCGCTCCCCAGCTGGAGCGCCAGAGTAGGACAAGCCCTGGACCCTGCTCCCCGGCGGGAGCTTGAGAGACGGATTAAAATGTCTGAAGGGCTGGATGCGGCCCCCGGGCCGTAGTTTGCCCACCCCTGTTCTATCTGATATGGCCAATAACTCCCTCTTTCTCTACATTCTCTCCTCTCTGGATTTTTGTGATTCTGTGTTCTCTTGCCTTTCTAGCCTTTCTTGTTGCTGCTTCAGTGTCTCTGGTGGTAGCTTCTCCACTTCCTCTCCCTCTCTTTGTCATGTCCCTGAAGGTTCTTTGGCTAGGGGTCTTTGTCTCCTTCTTTACTTCCTCCTTGGGTGACCTTATTCTTTCTCATCACTTCAACTATGTGGATCATTCCTAAATCTACCTCTTCCTGACAACAAACGAAACTCTTTGGCCAAAACTCAAGTCCGTATCCTCCCCTCTCCAAGCCTTCCCTTCTCTATCATGGTTGATCATCCCAGCCTTACAATTTCATTGTTACATTTATCTCCTCTCTCTCTTGCCCTACACCCAGGTTGTTGATACCTGCTTCCCAACCTCACCTTCAAGGCCCTGCCCAGCTTGGCACCTGCCTGCATTTCTTCTTACTCTCCCTCTGGCTCCTTTTGTTTTGCTCAAGCTTCCTGTTTCACTGCTCCCTTTGTAGCCATCTCCAGCTCTAGCTTTCATACCGCCTTCCACTTTCCCCTGGAACAGTCACCTCATTTGCATCAGGCATATTCTCCCTCCTCATCCAGATCCCTTATAAAGCTGACCTTCTTCCACAGGTCCTAGTAAAGAGTTTAAATCTCTTTGAGGATTCTATCTGCCCCACTTTACCCTCTGATCCCTGGTGTGTTACATATCTGAGCACTAGTGTCTATCCAGTCTTCCAAGGAAAGACTCCTTGGAGTAGGGGCCATGCCTTTCTCTGTGTTTCTCTATGTACAATGCAGAGCATGGTGAGGGGCTTCGATAAATGGTAATGGTTAGATTCTGCTGCCATTTCTTGCTTAGACATCAAGGGTTTAATTCTCATTTACTGTAAGGCTCCTTCAACCTGTTCTGGTTTTAAAATAAAGAATACAGTACTTAAAATGGGTGGAAATGGCCTTTAATGTAAATAAGAAGTAGACCATATCTCTTGGAAGTTTTGATGTGGACTTGGAGGGGTGACACCCCCCCCCCATAACCTTTTCAGTGGCAACCCTAGACTGGGAGTATAAATCATGCCTTGAAGAACGTGGTGGCTTGAATTCCACCTCACTTCCCTGTTTCTAATCTCACTCTGTTTATCTTCCTCTTCCCCTCCCCCCGCGCACCAGGTCGAACACTTTTCATGAACATGGCTTCTCTATGTCAGTGTGGATCTGTGGGCTTCAACAGATCTTTCCTGGCACAGAATTCCAGGGTGCCTCCTATCTCTCTCTGCTACTCCTATGCTCTTGCTAAGATAGCAGTGCAGGTGTGGCGAGTAGGCTATTCCTGGTTTTGCACCAAAGCTGCAGCAGATGGACAATGCAAATGTAACTGTTTGAATCTAACCCATTTCAGTTGAGAACAGGGCCTTCTAAGGGCTGGTCCACACTACCCGCCTAATTCGGCGGGTAGAGATCGATCTTCTGGGATCGATTTATCGCGTCTCATCTGGACGCGATAGATCGATCCCAGAAGCGCTTCCCCGTCGACTGCGGAACTCCTGCTCGCCAAGAGGAGGAAGCGCTGTCGACGGGGGAGCCTGCCTGCGCCGCGTGGACCCGAAGTAAGTACTTTTAGTTCGATATAGGAAACGTCGACTTCAGCTACGCTATTCTCGTAGCTGAAGTTGCGTTTCCTATATCGATCCCCCGCCCCAGTGTGGACCAGCCCTAAGTCTCACTCTTCATAAATCTAAGGTAGGGGGAATATTGGCCCCTTTGTATGGTTAACTTGTTTGCATTCATAGAGTCATGGAAAATAGGTGAAAGAGAATGGATCTGGTCTTTTTCCATCCTTGGTCAATGCAGGATTGTTCTCTACATTGGCTTCCCCTAGGCTCTGTCCATTCCATGTTAAATGATGGGGCTTTCACCACTTTCCTTAGGAGAATATTCCATAGTATAACAGGTGTCCCCGCTAGGAAACATTTTCCAATAGTCAGCCTGAAATTCTCTTTGCCCAGTTTCATCCTTGTACTTTTATTTGTAACACACAAATCAATTCCTCAGCTGCCATGGTGCTTACATCTCTCAAATACTGTAGGCAGTTTACCTATATCCCCATGGTATCTGAACCCCGCATCTTAAACCAGGTTAAAATCTAACCCAGATAAGTAGTGATCAAAGTTGCTTATCATCTGATGGTGGCTTGGTAGCCTGCATTAAATTAGTTAGTGGGGGGAAAGTCTGAGTTAATTTTCTAGTGAACAACTGCCATCACCATTTTCACTAATTGACTTCCTTGCTGGCCAATGGCATACCGTGACATTTTTAGTCAGGCAGGCACTTCTACACTTGCATGCAAAATTGTATCCTTGATGTGGCGTGACCTCGCACGTACGGTGCATGCAAGGTCATGCTGTGCAGAAGATGCCATTTTGTTCTTCAAAATGGCATCCTCCATGTGCATTTGGGGGCTGGATGGAATCCTCCTGCAGGCATGGCTGGTCCTGGGGAATGCCATGCATGTATTGCGTGCACAGACAACATGCTACTCTTGTTGGCAATCTAAGCAGAGAGATTGGACTGAATGGACCAGTGGGAATGAATTCCTTTTCACCCCATTGGGTGGTCTCCTGCAAATCAACATTGTGGCATATAGGGAGGGGGGAGATGCATGGGTGGCGAGTTTGCATTGCTGCTGCCTCCCACGCTGTAGGTAAATAAAATATTTTGGTGTCTAAGGCAGTCAGTCTGGAACATTTTGCTAGTGCTAGATTCACTTAAATACTGCACTGCTACTTTGACACTAAGATCTGTAATAACTGGCTTTGTCTTTTTCTCTCTGCAGACGCTATAATGGAGAGACAGAAAAGGAAAGAGGAAATAGAGAAGGGACTTCAATTCATTCAGTAAGTCAGCAGGTTCACTGCTATTTTCTTTGGACTTTGGAGATAGTCCTTACAACATATGGTATAAGGAGAAATAACATTTTCTTTTCATTCTGTTCACTAGTCCAGGGCTGATGCTCGGAAAGGTCCAGAGAGCATTTATCCTGATCCTTCCAAGTGTTGCTAGTCCTGCAAGAGATCCAAACTTAAAATCGCGTCATTCCAATTCCCATCTTGGTTTTGCCCACTACTTCCATTCCAATGTGATCTTAATAGCCAGTGTAGCAATAGTAGTAATAATAGTAACACTCTGCACTTCTTCAAAGCCTTCCTTCTGAGGATTGCAAAGCATTGGTCAAGCATTGATAATTTAAGCCTTTCACTACTTCAGTGAGATAAGTAAGTAGTAGTATCTCCATTTGAGATATGAGGAAACGAAGGCACAAGAGGTGCCAAATGTCAGAAAAAGAATTCTGATCCCTTAACTGCCAGTCCTGGGATTTAATTTCCAGACCATCCTTATGTGACTGTCCATGGACTGCTAGAGTTTGAGATGAAAGTTTGTTCAGTGTTTGGAAGCTAGGAGTCTTAGTTGCTTTTACATGGAATACAGCTTTGTATTCTTTCTCCAACAGTTGAGTTAGCAAATGCTGTAAACTCAGGTCAAAATTCCAGTGTGTGTAAGAGAGAAGCAAGGTGGTAATGAGAATTGTGTTGGTGTAATGGAAAGCTGAGCGGGCTAGTTCTCCAATAGCACGTAATATGTATTTGTACTTCCGATGGATCAATTTGTGAGATATAGGACTTTAAAACCGTCGCTGGTGCCTTGGCCTTACAGTGCTAGTTTGGCCCTAGTTCTGCCAGACTCAGTATGTGGGGCTAATGATGCTTACCTGCTTCACAGGGGAAGTTGTGAGGCTTAATTTGTTCATATTTCTAAAGTGCCTTGAGATCCTCGTCTGGAAAGTGCTGTAGAAATGTGAAGTAGTATTCCTGAATCTTGGAGCAGTGTAAGTTTCATTTAATGGCTTGGTTCGAGGGATCACTGCGGAGGAGGGGCTTTCAAATTTTAGTGGCCTGATGATTCCCCCGCCCCCACACACTTTACTCATGAAGTCCATGAAAATTCTTCTGGCTAATTTTAAGGCACAATAACTGATGAGCTCTAGAAGAGAGTCCAGTGTATCTGGCTAATGAGATGATTATGATGTAGTGTTCCAAGGGTGGACAGGGGTTAGAAAGGTATGGGGGAAATTAAGGGCTTTGTGGGGGGCTTGGCATTCTCTTCCCTGAAGAAAAGAAACACTGTGGATCTGGGCTTTGTTGCGTTGATCAAGGGGAGGGAACATGGTTAAACAAAAGACACTTTTTATTGAAGGTGACTGGATGATCTAAGGATTGGGTTTGGGATATGGAGTCTTTCACCTCTGAGTCACTTGTTCTAGTCTGGTCCCATCTTGAGAGTGACCAAAAGTCCTTACTGTCAGATTGCTGTTTGGTCTGTATGAAATGGCGTAAACTCAGTCCTGTTGTGGGACATGTTCTCACCACATTAGCCACCCAGCACTACTGGCCCCCTGGCTGGTGGTCTCTGCAGAAAAGGCAAGGATTGATGGCCTATGGAGCCAGAGCTCCTGTGAGGTGCTCACCTCAGGGGAGTGTTTAGATCAGAGTTCCCACCAGGAACTTTTCTTGTGGCCACAGCCTCCTGGGCTTGGTGTGGGGGTGAGGTGGGGGGGAGGCAAAGTAGCAGCCACTCCCCCACCCTGTTGCTCCTGGATGCCCTGCCTTGGTGTTGGTTGGTGGGGCCGCCAGCAGGGGTTGGGCCCTGTCCCCCTTTGGAGATACCTGGGACAAAACGCTGGAGGAGCAGTTCTCCACCTTCCCAGGGGTGGTGGAGCTCAGGCTTTGGGGTTCAGCCCTGGGGCGGTGGGGTGGGTGAGGGGCTTAAGGTTCCAGTTCCGGGCTCCAGCTGTGCAGCAGCAGGCCCCAGACTCCGGTGGCTGGGCTTCAGGCTCTAGCCCCCCGCTGCCTCCCTTGGCCCCCCATCCAGGGATTAATCAGTCTCTGGCTTGCCAGGGCTGCTGTGAAAAGTGATACTTGTATGTGTGTTAATATCACTTTTCACAACAGACTTACTAGCTAGCAATAAATAAATTACAATGATTTGGATGTGTATATGTGCATATTTATTTGGTTTTCCTAAAGCTAATTAAGTATTTTAGGAAAAAGTGTGAGAGTGGCCACCACCAAGAGTTCGTGGCCACACTCTGAGGCCACCAAATATTTTGTCCTGAGAACCTTTGGTTTAGACCCTTTGTCAGGGGGAAGCGTGGAAGAAGCTTGCTGTGCTCTGGCCTTACTTGTTCTGTTGCTAAACAGAGGAATTCAGCGTTCTGAGACTACCGATCCAACATCTTTCACTGGTGCCAAATTCTCTTAAAAATTGATGTTGTTTTATAAAAACATTTTATCATGACAATATCTGTTCTGATCACAGATTGAAACCTGGCTGTCTGAATGCAGCCCCCAGAGCAGCTGGTTTGCATAGGGAATAGCCATGAAAATGCAGTCTCCTAAATTAGTCAGATTGTAAACTCTTTGGAGCAGTGACCATCTCTTGTTGTGTGTGTCCGGTGCCTAGCTCGGTGGTGCACTGATCTCTAACTGGCCTTCTTGGCATAACAGCAATACAAGTAATCGATAGTAAATGTGGAGTAAATGCGTAATGAGATCCATAACGCAGAGTCAGAAAGACTGCCTCTTTAGTTGAGGGAGATGCATGTGCTTGCACAGATCCATGTTTCATGAAACCTTCCTCTTCTCTCCTCAGGTCCACGTTACCCCTAAGCCAAGAAGATTATGAGGTAATTTAAGATTTGTTTTTCTGAAGGCGTTTGAAACCACATAATGGTGGCTTTCGGTCAATACATGTTGCCCTCTTGCACAGATGTTATAAATTAATGTCCTTGCGTTTGAGAGCCAAGAGGGGCTAGTTATGTGTGGGAGTGGTCTAGTGCCATTTGTCTATAGTGGAAGATCTTTAAGGGGGAGAATACTGGGAGGAATTAACTTCTAAGAGAGGGGGAATTTGGGTGACGGCACTTAGCCTTAGGAGGGAAGGAGATTTGGTTGAATTAGCCTCCCCGCTAGGTGACAGTTGGAATTTGAGGATGGGGAATTAATTTCTTGACAGGAGGACTTGACTTGAGGAAACACGTGAAGGTGAATGGGGGGTTGGGGAAACCCCTCTCAGTTTCTGGGCATGTTGTACAGGAGGTCAGACTAGATGATCACAATGACCTGTTCTGGCCACGGAATCTATGAATTTCTACTCCACTCTGTTTATATTCTCTCTCCACCCAGGCCTTTTTACAGAAGCTGGTGCGGAACCTTTTTGCAGAGGGGAATGACCTGTTCCGGGAGAAGGACTTCAAGCTGGCACTGGTGCAGTACGTAGAAGGGCTGAACGTGGCGGACTATGCGGCCTCGGACGAGGTGACCATCCCAGTGGAGCTCCTATGTAAGCTGCACGTCAACCGGGCTGCTTGCTACTTTGCCATGGTGAGCACCTACCGGAGCCATTCCCAAGAACTGGACAAAAAACCTCAGGAAGTGAGGAGACCCAATAGATGGCCATGCATAGGATGGGGGTTTGGACTGATCCCGTCCACTCTTCCTGCCTCCAGCATGGGAGGAGGAATGCAGAAAACTCGGAACTCTTCTCATTATTACATTGGTGTCACAAGATAAAGACAGAATACATGAGGAGGTGCCCTTACAGGCCTTGAGAGTGCACTAATATAGATCACAGTGCTGGGGGAGAGGTTGAGGTGCTGTGGAGTTCTGAGCTATAAAGGGCCAGTTCCTTCAAGTATTTCATGATGATGATGCAATCTTGGGAGCATTGCTCTGTAAATTATTCTTTCTCCTGTGCTTGAGGAAAATACATTTAATCTAGATCTGGTATGAACATGGTGGGTGGGGGGGTTTCCATAGAAAAATTTGAATTTGAAATATTTCAACCAAAAACTGAAATATGTTGATTCTGAAATGCTGCAGTAGTTCCTCATGGGAGCTGTAGTTCAAGGGCCTCATTCTCTATACACCAGGTTCCCTGGTCAGACTACATCTCCCATGATACACCTCAGTCTCCCCTCTTGGTAAGTGGAGGTGGTGCATCATGGTAGTGTCATGATCACAATGAGTCATGAAAGGTGAAGTCTGGCTGGGAACTCAACCCAGAGAGGAGTATAGGAGAATGTGGTACCCAAACCACCTCTTCCATGAGACATTTCAGAACTAAAATATTTCATTTTTTATATGAAAAACAAATAAATATTTTGGTTTTCAAATGTTCAATTTTTCAATGGGAAACATTAGAGTTTTCTGTGGAAATAGGACACTTTGCAAAAGTTTTGTTTAGTGAAAACCTAATTTTCTGTCAACACCCCCCCCCCCTCCATCCCAAATCAGATGAAAAAATTTCTACTAGCCCTAACTTCATAAGTCTCTCAGCAAAGTATGCCATGAGCCCCCGATCCGCTCCTAGTTAAATTGCTGACATCCATTATAACTCCTTCTCCTAAAGACAGATTTAATAAAACATTACATGTCAAGAGAAGGGTTATTAGCTGCATTGTCTCTGGAGAGAAGATGAAAAATGGAGGCAGTTGTGGGGAAATTTTCTCTTCTTACCCTCTGGCTACAGGGTCACCTTCTTCTGAAGTATCAACCATTGCTGGAGATAAGATCTTGAACTAAATAGACCAGTGGTCAAAGCTGGTATGGTAAGCGAAAGGATGCTGGATTGGGTGGACTATTGATTTATTTGAACTGGTATGGCAGGATATTGTACTAGATGGATCAGTGCTGTGATCTGGTATGGTAGTATATTCTATATTCCTGTCTAACTGGTTTTAAACATTACCCTTCCAGGATCCCAATGTGGTCATACCAGATACTCTTGCAGTAGAGGCTTCAGTCAACCAGTAGGATTTCTTCCCTTCAGATGCCCATTTCAAAGTTGTTATAGGTGTGGGACTGGTAGGCACCCTCTCTTATTAAGGTTGCTTCCATCCCATTATAAGATCCTGTTTCAAGTTGCTTATAACTTTGCCAGACTAACTGTTCAAGCTGAAATTTTCCACACTGGGTGTCTGCCTTTGGCTGAATGTTTTGGGAAAACTTCAGCTGAAACGGTTCAGCTGTTTTCGAGAACAAGGCGAGGGGAAAAATTATGTTTTGCCCATGTTCAAAATTTCTGATAAGCTTTTCTTTAAGATGCTCTTGCTCCCTTGTGCTTTGGAGCGGGGACTTAAATTTGGCAGCGAGATGGCCTTTGTGACAGGGAGGTGTCTTTTGCCATCCCTAGGAAAATCTGGTCCAGTTTTAAGCCTTTGAAAAATTCTAAGTTTGCACATACCCAACTGAGACATGCTAAAACTTTGTAACAAAATTCCCAAAGGTTCTGGGGGGGCTGAGCAGGATTTTACCTGTAGTTACTGCTCCTTGATGCTATGAGCTAGTCTGGAGCCAGGCACTGGAGCAAGGGGCCTGTCTCTCCTGTGCTAACAGTGAACCCCCTTTGCTGGGCCCATGCAGTGTGGAAGAAGCTGACTGAGTCAAATACAGAGGGGACAACAGCCCGACCTGGGGTGGGGAAGGGAGAGTAGATTGGGACAAGGAGTCTGATGGGAGGGAGACTGGGACTGCAGGCAGGTGAGGTGGGAGAAGGAAACTGGGACTGGAAATTGGGGTAGAGGGAGACTAGTACTGGCTGTGCAAGTAGACCGGAACCGTGAACTAGTGGGTTGAGGGGGAAGTAGCTGTGTGGGGAGAGGAGACGGATCTGACAAGGAGCCGAAGTGCAATGGGAGAACGGAGATTGGCTGAGTAAAGAGACTGGAACGAGAAGCTTGTGGGGGATGATGCTGTGATTAGCCTAGGAACTTGGGGTGGGAGACTGGAACATGGGTGGGGATGACTGGAGGCTAGCATGTGGGAGAGACCGGATGAGGAGCTTGGAGGGGGAACTAAGACTCTTTCAGCAAGGAGACTAGGGACAGTGATCTGGGGGGGCTCTGGGATTGGTTGAGCAGGGGTGGGGGGAGATTGGAAGTTGGGGGCACTGAGACAAGGAGTCTGGTGGGAGAGACTAGGACTGGCTGGGCAAGGAGGTTGGGATGAGAAGCATGAGGAGTGAAGACTGGGACTGGCTAGGTATGCGGAGAATGGGACTGGGATGAGGAACCAGGGGTGAGAAAGAGACAGGACTGGGCCAGGTGTGGGCTGGAGGGGCCAGGGGCAGAAGGGGTTAAGCTTGGAGGAAGTAGGTGGAAAAGTCTGTGCTTGCTAGATAATACTCACCTCCAGAGCCTGAAATGGAACGTAGGATTCCTGAGTCTCAGCATTCCTCTGCTGTCAGCAAATATCTGTGAAATCCACTGACAGTGTCTCATCTCCCTGTAGTGCTGGTACACAAAGAGGATGACAACCTACTTCTGCTATCAGTTACTCCACTAGCTCAAGTGGCAGAGGTCTGTGTGATAAATCTAAAGGTTCCAACTCTGCTGATGACCCTTAGATGACAAGCTCAGAAGGATCCACTGTGATCATCCAGTCTGACCTCCTGAATAACATAGGCCATAAAAATCCCCCAAAGTAACTCTATTTGAACTAGAGCATATCTTTGAAAAAAAATCAAATCATGTTTTAAAAATGGTCAGTGATGGAGAATCCATGATCCTTGGTAAATTGTTCCAGAGGTTAATTACTCTCACTGTTAAAAATTTATCAGTATGATGCCACATGATGGTATTTGATTTGCCTTTTTTAAACCTAGGAAATTACACACACACACATGTTAAAAAAACATTATTAGGTGGTAAAGTCAAGCATTCAAAAGTTAAGAAATGCCTGACTTATGGTTGCTTGTGTGATCTTAATTTGGCCCCCTTGTGCCTGGCATTATGAAGCAGTCTCTAGTTACATGTTTGCATACTATTTTTTTCCACACAACTCCTGCCTCATTCAGTGTGTATGGTGCACAGAACAGGCAGTGCTTACTGAATGAGCGGCTAGTCAATATTTTGTTTTCTGCTCATTGGTCAGAGTATGGCCCCAGGCCTTATTTTAATGTACACTAGTCAAACTCTGCTCTGAAGACAGAGTTGTTAATTTCCTCATAGGCTATTCTATGGCACTCATAAGTACAGTATCTGAGTGCTTCACAACCATTAATGAATTTATTCTCACAACACACCCCTGTAAGATGGGTGGAGTGGGGTTATCTCAGTTTTACAGATGGGGAACTGAGGCACAATGATTAAAATAAAAAGTTCTACTAATTTTGGGTGCCTAATTTGAGATGCCTAGGATTGGATTTTTTTCAGAGTACTCAGCATTACATAGCACTTTTAATGTTCAGATCAGGGCTCCCATTGTGTTCAGTTGCAGCTCAGCACTTCTCCAAAATGGACCCCAGGGTCTCAGGCACCAAGAAAATGAGGAACACATAAGTAGTGACGACCTGTAAAAAGTCTGGTTTAAGTGAGTTGCCCAGCATCACATAGGAACTCAGTGGCAGAGGCAGGGCTAGAATCCCATTCTCTAGGGCAGCTTTCACCTGTCTTAACCATGAGACCATCCTTTCCCTTCCTTCGATTGCTGGCCTCTTACTACACACTTTCCAACTCCCCCAACACATGGGGCAGGAGTCCTACATACAATAGGCCCCTTCACTACACAACCCTTGTTCATTCCTAGAGCAGGGCCATCCTGTGCACTGAATGGTGCAGGGGTCCTGTGGAAAAAGTAGTATGGGATCACGAAAGACTACTGTATACACAGAAGGGGCTGAATTAAGATCACACAGATACCCTTAATTCTGGCATTTCCTAACTTTTGAGTGCTTGACTCTGCAACCTTTATAATCTTTTAATGCAGTTTGGTGTGTTGTGTGTAATTGTATCTAATCTCCAATTGCTTTTATATTCATGGGTTTTGATGACATGTTCCCAATGAACTGCAGTAAATGGTTGGGCAGAACTTTCAGGCGGGGAGAGGAGGTGGATTCCAGTGTGTGACACACCATTGCCTGCTCAGGTGGTCTCTTTCCTCTCATGCAGGGCTTGTACGAGAAGGCATTGGAAGACAGTGAGAAGGCTTTGATGCTTGACAAGGAGAACATCCGTGCCCTCTTCCGCAAAGCCCGCTCCTTAAATGAGCTGGGGAGGCACAAGGAGGCGTATGAATGTAATAGCCGCTGCCTGCTGTCCCTCCCACATGTAAGTGTGTGACATGCGTGTCTACCCCAACCTCTGAGGCACTTTTCCGTCTTTCCTTTCCCGCAATCCAGTGCGGTGTGAATGGTGATGGTAGTGGAAGAGAGAAGCTGGCTGTTCTATATGATACACCCGTTCCCAGTAATCTCATCTCTTGGGGAGTTCTGATTCCATGTCCTTGTCAGCCCAAATCATCTCTGCTGAGGCTGCCAACAAAAGGGCCGCCTCGTTCCAGTTGAGATGGCTTTGTGATGTGAAAGCCTGTCCCAGTTGGAACTGAGCTGAGATCATCAACTCACTTCGTGTCCATGTTGGAACAGCTATCGGGTGGGAATGACTGTCAGTCACTACCAGTCCAGGACAGATGGGAACTGGAGACGTGGAAGAGAGAGAGAGACCCATGCCTGGTCTACACTACACAGTTTACATTGACATAGAACAGCTTATGTTGGCCTAATTATGTCAGTGTCTACACTACAGCCTTGCTCCCGTCAATGTAAGTGCCCTACTACACTGACATCATAACTCCACCTCCACGAGAGGCTTAGAGCTTATGTCGGTGTAGTTAGGGCACCACAGTGACTGTGAAGACACTGTGTTACTTACATCAGCTGCTGGCTGTCTTGTCAGCTTCATGGCAGGAGAGCAGGGGCAAGAATGGATCCTGCTCCCAGCTGGGAACCGGGGAGAAGCCCAGGCAGCGGCTCATCTCTGGACTGGAAATGTTGGCAGTCTTGTCAATTTCATGGCTCCCTGTTGTAGCTGTAGCTGTGAAATTGACAAGGCTTCCTGGCTCCTGGGGGGGGGGGCAAGAAGCCGGGACAGCTGGATCCCACTCCCCAGAGGCGAGAAGCCCCAGATGGCTTCTCGTCCCGTCCAGGAACGGGGAGGCGAGAAACCCCAGTCGGCCCACTTGGAGTCCAGGAGCCTGTGGGGCAGCTGGGCTCCGAGCAGGAAGTTGCAAGTGGAGCTGAGAGACCGGGCTTTCATCTCTCCACGCTGCCCCTCTTAAGTCGGTGGAAGTGCTCATTGTGAGGATGCGCGCCACCAACCCAAGGAGGGTAGTGTGGACATACAGCCAGTGCAGTAATTACTGCAGTGGTGCAAGTCGACCTAATGTAGGTCGACTTAAGTTTCTAGTGTAGGCATACCCTTAATACCCTATTCCTAATGCCTCGAGTCTCAGTAGAGCACCATACATACGTTTTAAGTGATAAATAGCAGTCGTTTTACCTAATAAGAGACGAGTTCAGGTCCTCAGGGGCCAGTGTTTCTCGGGGGTGAGAGGTGTCAGTGTGTGAAAGGGGCTTTAATATGGGTATATTAACAGAAGTGCTATATGTAAGACACTGGAGATAACTGTTCCACTCTGCTTGGCACAGATGAGGCCTCAGCTGCAGTACTGTGTCCAGTTCTGGGTGCCACACTTTAGGGAAGATGTGGACAAACTGGAGAAAGTCCAAAGGAGATCAACAAAAATGATAAAAGGTTTAGGTCAGGTTTTCTATGAGAAAAGGTTAAAAAAACAACAGGGCATGTTTAGTCGTGAGAAAAGGAGACTGAGGGGGGACCTGATAACACTCCTCAGATATGTTAAGGCCTGTTATAAAGGGGACTGTGATTGATTGTCCTCCGAAGGTAGGACAAGAAGTAATGGGCTTAATCTGCAGCCAGGGAGATTTAGGTTAGATATTAAAAAGTTTTTCCTAACTATAAGGATAGTAAAGCTCTGGAATGGGGATTCCATCCCTTGGAAGCCTATCACTGATGGTTGTTAAGAACAGGTTGGACAAACAGCTGTCAGGGATGGTCTAGGTTTACTTGGTTCTGTCTCAGTGCAGGGGGCTGGACTAGATGGCCTCTCAAAGTCCCTACATTTCTGGGATTCTGTAATGTTGCTTTGATGTCCCAGATTTTAAGGCCAGAAAGGGACCGTTGTAACCATCTAGTCTGGCCTCCTGTATAACCCAGGCCAGAGAGCTTCACCAGGAATTCCTGCATCAATCCCGTATCTCCTGTTTGAGCTATAGACTATCTAAAGACTTCAAGTGATTGACTGAGTTAATTTGGTACTTGGTTCTGCTATTTCCTGCTGCTGGCTTGTGTGGTTAATACATTACCACTATGATGATGATGATATTGATTTTATTTGTATCGCTGTAGCCTCATGGATCAGGGCACCATTGTGCTAGGCCCTGTGCACCTACTTGACAAAAAAAGTTCTATCCCCCAAAGAGCTTAAAATATAAATAATAGTAAATAATACTGTGGTGCTATATAGTATTTAATGCTTCTGTGTGGTCCGCGTTGTTGTAATGTTAAGGAATTTTTAGGGCATTTGGTATGAGTATTCTTTAAATTGTTTAAATAAATCATTAGATTCAGTGTAGGCAGCATGGCAGAAGTGGGTCTTTAAGAGAGACTTAAATGTGGACAGAGTAGGGGCCTTGTGGCTAAGGTCAGGGAGCTGGGCCCATGTACAGGGGGCCCAGGAGGCATTTGTGGGATAGACTGACAGGGGAAACAGAGTTTGAGAAGGGAGGATAATTGGGGCAGGGCAGAGTCCCCTAGAGCCTTAAAGATGGTGACCTGCTGATTGAATTTGCTATAATAGCTTATGGGCAGCTGGTAGAGGAATCTGAAGCGGGAAGAGACTAAACAGATTGATAAGTAAAGGAGATGATTTTAGCAGCGGTATTATGTATGGACTGAAGGGAGCAATGCATGTGTTTGGAACATCAGAGAGGAGTGTGCGGCAGTGGTCAAGATGGGATGTAATGAGGGCCTGAATGGAGGTTTTTACTGTGGGAAATGGGAAAACAAAGGATGGCTCTTGGAGCTGTTAAGGAGGAAGCAGTAGCAGGATTTGGCTATGCCTTGAGTATTAGTGGCAACGGAGTGGGAGGGTACAAAAGAAACCCTCAAATTGCAGGCCTGAATGACAATGACAGGGGTGTGTGACAGTGACAGGTGGTCTGTTTGACAGAGATAAGGATGGGAAAGTGGAGGAGGTTTGGGAGGGGAGAGAAGTTCAGTTTTGACCACATCTATTTAACTGACGATGGGACATCCAAGAGGAGATGTCACAGACAGGTTGGGAAGCGGAGTTGGACAGAAGAAAACAGGTCAGTAAGCAGACAAGCTGGCCCTGTGCTGTCCTCACTTTACATCCTGTCTCTGGGCCATGGACAGAGGCCTGGGTAGCCCCCACCAAGAGTGGGAGAGGGGAGGAGGTGGCCCTACTGAAAGAGAAGCTGAGGGAATGGACAGAGAGGTAGAAGGAGAACCAGGAGACAGTGGTATCTCGAAACCCCAGAGAGGATAAGATGTCAAGAAGGGGAGGGAAATGGACTGTGTCAAAAGCGGCACAGAGTTGGAGGCCCTGAGGTTTGGCCAGGAAGAGGTTGTTGGAGACACTAGCGAGAGCAGTTTCAGTAGAGAGGAGAGGTGGGGGCCAGATTGGAAGGGGTCCAAGACAGAGCTAGAGGAGAGGAAGTAAACACGTTGGTTTTAGATTGTGCTTAGTGAGTTCAGAGACGGTGAGGATGGCGACAGGGCAGTAGTTGGAGAAATAGGTCCGGTTGAAGGATGGTGCTCTAAAGAGAGGGAAAAACAGGGCATAGTAGTATCGTGAGGGAGAGGTTGAGAAGGAGGGGGAGGCAGGGGAGGAGCATGGGGGCAACGTAGGTAAAGAGCCAGGCAGCAGTGGACTCGCTGGGGCAGGTGGAGGGGTTAGTGGTGGAGAGAAGGCGGCAGACTTCAAAGTTTGGTGATGAGGGAGAAGATGTTTGAAGGGAACGAGGCAGGGGGCGAATCATAGAGGATTTAGTTGATTTTTCCCTGTGACAAAGTTAACCAAATACTTTGCAAGGAGGGAAGAAAGGATGGGGAACAGGAGGCTGAAGGAGGCAGTCAGAGGGTGAAAATAAGTGTTGGGGATTGTGCTCGTGGAACTCAGTGAGGAATGAAGCCTGTTTTTGTTTGGCCAGGGAGATGACAGAGCTGAAGGAGGAGAGAATGAAACTGTGGTGGGGGATGCAGTGTGGTCATGGGCCACCCTCCAAAGGTGTTGAGCAACATGGGAGCAGGAGTGGATGCTCGGAGTGACCTAGTGCTGTGGGTTAATAGGGTGGACTTTAACAGGAGAGAGGGGCAGTGATTGGCTGAATTTACGTTGTGGATTGTGTCGTTCCAGGAAGTAGTGTCTGTGTTGTGTAAATTGGAAACTTTTTTAAAGAGAGGAACTGAGAAAGTGAGCACAGACTGGACGTGATGAGCTAAATCATTAGCAGAGCTCAGTGCAGCAGAGGGTGGGGAAGGTCAAAGGTGTCTCGGAACCAGTGTTCCCACCCAGATCCTGGGATTGGAGGGAGCAAGCAGGGTTGAAGGTGGGGCCCTCGTGTCAATAAGGATCACTAGCCCTGCATTTGGAGACTCGATACTTTGTTGGAGAGAGGATATCGCCTCTCCATTTCCGCAGCTTTGTATCTCTGCAGGGCTGAATGACTGATGTCTTAGATCTGCACAGCCTCTCCTGGAATGGAGTCGGGCAATTGGCTACCTCTCGTCTTGCATACCAATAAGAATACTAGCATGTAATTCAGTCTGTGTAGCTGTAACTTGTGGTCTGTTTGTATAACTTGTGGTCTGTTTCTGGTTGGTTATTGTATGTGCAGTAAAATAAAACCACATGCTTTAAAATGACAATGTCCTTGAATTACATTTTCTCTAGGATGAGAGCGTTACGCAGCTTGGTCAGGAGCTCGCACAGAAGCTGGGTTTAAGGGTTCGGAAAGCATATAAGAGGCCTCAGGTATGACTCTTTCTAGACTGTCCCTTGGATTCCACTGATATGTTTCTGTAAAGGCTACTGATTCTGAGCGGCTGCATTGCCATAGGTACAGCCTTCAGCACCTCCTGCTATTCCACTCCTGGGAATGCCCCCACTCCCAGATCTGCCAGTCATTCTTCAGTCCTGGCCTGCAGCACCCCTGCAGGTGCATTTCTGGCTTGCAGCCATAAGCATCTTGGCTTGGTGCGCAATCTCATATATCCCAAGCTAAGCAGAATGAAGCCTGGACGTTGTCTGAGGGGATAGCTCTAAGGCAACAGTTCTCAAACTGGGGGTCGGGACCCCAAAGTGGGTTGTGACCCCATTTTAATGGGGTCGCCAGGCTGGCTTAGACTTGCTGGGGCAAGGGGCCGAAGCCTGAGGGCTTCAGCCTTGGGCAGTGTGGCTTAGATTACCCAGGGTGGCAGGGGTCGGGCAGGCTCAGGCTTCGGTCCCCCCTTCCTGGGGTCGTGTAGTAACTTTTTTATTTTTTTATCAGAAGGGGGGTCACAGTGCAATGAAGTTTGAGAACCACTGCTCTAAGGAAAACCCTAGTGCTGCAATAAATGGATGTGCTGGTTCAAAATGGAGCATTCTTCTGTCTGTCAGTATGAAACGTACGCCCCAGGGTTGTGCTAAGGGGTGCTGAGCTACTGATGGGGGAGTGTCCTTTAGATAAGGCAAAACCACTTCTGGTCACTGACGCTCCTGTGACACATTTCTCAAGAATAGGAATGTTAGCCCCAAGGCCCTGGCTGAACTCCAGCTTGAGTGATTGATATTCTGTGTCCCTCAAATTCCTCTCTGCAGTTTTATTTAGATGCAACATTCTTCTTCAGTTCCTGTCTCTAACTCTTGTGTAACCTTGCTGTGCAGTGTTAAACAGCTGGCACATTCCAGCTGAGAAGTGGCTGCATTTCAGTGCCAAGTGAAGTGATTTGTAGTAGTTGGTAAAGTGCTTTTGGGTAACGGATGCTATATAAATGTAAACTCTGCGTGTTTTGCAAGTGGTGTTGGATTAGAGGAAAATACTCCACTTGCTAGAGCTCTAAAAATGTTGTAATTATTGAATCTTGAGAGACGGGAAACTTTCCCTGAAATACTTTTCATACTTACTCACTCCATTGGCCCTCTGCACTTTTCCCTCTACCTCGTTACTCCACAGATGAGTCTAAACTGTGTCTATGCAAGCAAAACACAAGACTCCCTTTTTTGATTAATTGAAACCTTTTAGTAGCATTTTGCTGCAGCTTGCTCTAGCTTCTGTTTTTCATTCCAGTGCTTTAATGCACTCCCCAACTAATTTTTTAAATGACAAGGCTGAATGTGTCTGTCGTGGGGTGGGGTTCAAACTTACCATCTCATGATGCAGCATTGTACAGGGGTGTCTTCACACTGGGATATTGCATCGATGTGCATTTTGCACCAGGATGGCTGGACTGAATCTGGGGCTCTTTCATAATCCTGCAAGCAACAGGCTTCAGGTACAATCACATGAATTTGGGGATGATTGGTGCATACTAAGGAAAAGCAGGTGGTCCTGATTTCTCTCCCTATGGTTTGTGGTTGTAGAGAATGCCTGATAGGGAAGTGTACCGTTGGATAGCAGTGGCTGACAAGATCCAATCAGTCACTACCTAATTTGCAGGAGTTCAAGGAATCCCTGTGTCATGAAATCTCTCTCTTCCTTGCAGCAGGAATTGGAAACTTTCTCTCTACTCAGTAATGGCACATCAGCCAGCTTAGCAAATCAGGTACAGTTCCTGTCTGACATTCTCAATGTCCATACGTTATTTTACATGAGAGTTTCTATATTTTATTTCATGCAAGTTTATTACCATCTTTTAGGAGTAAAAGATCAGTGTTTATCTATTTTTCCCTTTTCAAGGAACAGTGTCAAGAAAATCATTTATTTTTTAAATATTTCCATTGCTGCGGTGCTGATAACATTATTAAAGTAGAAAAATTCTTAATCTAATTTTGCTTTTCACTGTCAAAGCTTACATTTCACTTATCTAGACTGGATGACTTCACTTTCTGTTTCCCTCTCTGGTTCTGGTACAATTACAAAGTGCTAATATGCAAGAACCAGGAAGTGAAACAGATGAAGAAACTTATAAAGTGAAACTAGACTGGAGGATTTCACTCTCCAAGCTGAGTGAAGCATGCAAATTTAAACATTGCTTAATTTATTATTTACTCTTTCGTATCGCCGTAGCACCTAGGAGCTTCAGTCATGGACAGGACACCATTATGCTAGGCACTGTACAAACACAGAATGAAAAATAATCAGATCACTGATTTCATTGCTGGTTTTTAAGAGATTTCACTAAAACGCTTCATATTTAAAAAAAATTATTTGACAATCATTTTAGGCTCTTAAATTTGGGACCTAGCACTATTTGACATTGTCCCTTTTTAAATGAACCTAAAAACCCCTTAAAAGATACTAGAGCAATACAATTTGAAGTTTACATTGATGGGTGCCTTGCCTTAATATCTGTCTAGCAGTGAGAATCAGCCTAAGATCATTTCTTGTAGCCGCCCATAATCTTCTTCCATTGAAAATTTTCCCTTTTATGGAAAATTAGAACACTGCAAAAACTGAAGTTGTAACTGATGGAGTTGCAAATGTGTAATCTCAAATATTTGTTGTGCTGGTGTCTGTCATTTTTAACTGAAAGCAGGAAGAAAAATGTGTTTGCACTGTTGGAATATAGGCTCACATTAGACCAGGGTGAAGTGTGGTTTTAACTTGAGTTTGGATCTTAGCATAAGGAATAGGTCCAAAGCCTGTGATTTTTAAAAAGAGTCAGATCATGAGAAGGAAGAGTTGTTTGTGTTAAACTTGTGGTGACCCTTAAAATACTAGTGTTATCTTATTTAAGATTTGGGCTGAGGTCATAGAAATTTTAAAAATATTATTATTTGGGTACCAGGTGCAGTAAATAATTGGTTGAGTTGATTATAAAGAAATGCTTAGTTTAGTAATGAGAGCAAAATATGGTAAAATGAGGAGATAAGAAAACCTCGAGGAAAGAGGCGCAGTCATTAATCTTGTCTCGACCAGGGCAGAGGATAGAGCTCGGCTCTAAGCTGCTTCATCTGACCTTAGCCAAGGTCCGGTAACCAGCAATGATATCAGTTGTTTGTTAGAGTGCATATAAGGCAAGGTTTTCTAGGGGTTCTTTGTCAGAGTGATGCCATGATGGGATGGTGTCTCCCGAACCGGAGCCTGTTTGGCCAAAATACTTAGAACTGTATTGTTGCTGGAGTATAGAATATAGGTATATTTGCTTATCTTTGTATTTTGGATATAACCAACACCAAGTGGCCTTTGGACTAACACAGGAATGTTTGTGTGGAAACGGAGTCATGGTAGGCCTAATAAAATTATTAGGAAAATTTATTTCCAGCAGCAGCATTCAGACTTCTGTAAAGTTGCTCATTTATTCTTTGCCTAGGGCTCACAGTCAGCAGTTGTTTTGGTGGGAACCTTTTCCTGTTTTTAGTCTTGCTGTAAAAATTAGTGGTTATTAAATGGAAAGATATGTAAGCAAAGAAAGGCTAGTTATGTAAGATAAGGCTAATCAGATCTCATGCTTTGTGGGGCTAGCTGATTGACTCTGGGAATCAGGAAGGAATATTCTCACCCACATGCAATCCCATGTGCAGAATTACTGAGAAGGTCGGGTATTATGGGGGTTTATTACTTCAGAGGAATACAGGTTTTGGTCACTGCTGAAGGTGAAATACCAGGCTTGGAGGAATAGTGGTCTAACAGTACATCAGTTTAATGGTTCCAGCACTGAAAGGCGAGGGCTGGGGGAGAGGAGGGAAGCAGCTGCAGACTGCACTGAAGATATTTGGGAGGGGAGATTTGGGGCTGTGAAGCACTAACACCTTTCAAAAGATGTCTTTGTAGTGATGAGTTCTCCTCCTCCTCCCTGCCTTACAGATGACTTCCAATGGGTTGGGCTCCATAGATGATATTGAAACAGGTAAAGCTTTCTCCTTTCTGTTTCTCATGGCAGCAGTAAGGCACCTGCTCAGGTTGGCTGGACTAATAGTTGCTTTGTCTTCATTTGGACCTCTCTTGGGGCCTGACTTTGGAGACTGGAAGAGACCAGCCTAGCGGGGATGGGGCAGGAGGTGGTATGGAGCAGGAGTATATGGCGGTGCTGTTCTTTATATTGGTTTCTCTTCACTTCAGAATCCTCAGTAAACTGTTAACCTGATTTTCCCCTCTATCAGTGTCTTAAGAAGGCACTTACTAGGAGAACCTTGTACAACAGAAATCTAGCTATCCAAGCAGAACAAGGGACATGTCATGTTTTTGGGTAAATGGGGACTAATCAATGCAAATAACAAACACATGGGGACGTAACCTATTTTCAGCTCTAAAGCCGGGTTTGAACACATGCGATTCTGCTGTACATTCCCAACCAAAACAACTTTAAAGTTAAGACTGTAGACACGGAGCCGTGCTTTGACTATACGCTCCCCTCCAGGGACATTAGAATTGGAGCCTTATATGTTTAGAACCCCAGGAAACGCAGAGTGAAAGTTGCAAGGTTGCACTCTTCCTGCCAGAGACTAAACTACCTTAACTCTATTTTTCCCCCCCCTTCTCCCCCTGTAGAAATGCCACCCCGACACCCACCCTTCTTAACCGCGTATTGAAAACCATGCTCCACAGCACATTGGTTTTTATTTGTTCCTTGCATAAATGTCTGCAATACTAAGTGTGACGATTTGTCACTGCACTAACTATTGCTGGGCCCCGTTAAAGGGCCCCATTTTTTGATCTGGGTGTATGACGTTTGTATGTGGAAACACATTAGCTCTGTGCTTAATGACTCTTGAATCATTGACTGTCACATGGAATCATAAGACCCAAACCTGTGAGGCGATGAGCGTCTCTTACGAGCCTTCAGGATGTCGCAGAATTGGGCTGTTAATGCAGAGTGAGGAATGATTGCTTTCGCTTTGCTATTTGTCTGCTCAGGAATTGGTATATGTACTGTGTACGACCACAAAGCAGCCCAATCACTAATCAGAGGAGATGAAGGCGTTCTAGTTTTGCGGTTGCTGATAATGTTTTGGGGAGGTTCTGTGGCCTGCGTTATACAGGAGGTCAGACTAGATGATCACCGGGGTGGGTCCCTTCGGGCCTTGGAATCTCTGAACATGGAACTCTTTGGAGTGGATGGAGAAGGTGGTAGTATTTTTCTGATTTTTTTTCTTTTCAGGGCATCGCTACGGGGGCAGAATGAAGGTAGTTTGGGTGCCTGGTTTGAGACTTACATGTGTAACTCTGCATCTCCTGGGGGTCTAACGTTTGGACTGTTTCTTTTTAAACTCTAACAGTTTTGCAGGATAGAGCGTGCTCAGATGACAAACATGTGCTTGCCACATTAACTTCACCTTAACAGAGTATTTGGGGGTGGGGGGCGGGGGAGAATTGCCTCATTTTCGAATAGTCAGAACACTGGGCCAGAGGGTGAAGGAAGCTGTAGGGAAAGTTCTCTCCTTCCCCCCCCATCGCCCCTAAAACTATTGAGGGAAGCCTCAGTAACACAGTAAAGATCTTTAAGCCTGTCTCCTGCAGACATCGAGGGGAGGGGTACTCAAGAGTTAGGCACCACTCTGGCAAGGGCATCTGGTGAGTCTTAAAATGTATGTTTGGGGACCCAATATTCTGTATGATCTTTGGGAGGCTTGTCTGGGCTTCCTTACCCTGCTTCCCTCCCCAATCAGGGTTTGTGTGTCCCCTCCCTTCCCCAACAGGGAAGCTCAGAACTTAGAGAGCCTGAGGAGAAGTGGGTTTTAGTGGGTGGGGGGGGGGCACAGGGGCGGCAAGGAGCAGAGGTGCTGGGAGAACAACTGAGCTCTGCAGGAGGAGGCAGTTCAGAAGCATTTAAAAACCACCGGACAATGGGGTATAGAGTAACTGGACTCATGGGGTCACGACCAGACACCACTGAATTCAGTAGCAGTTGTGCCGTTGACTTCAGTGAGACCAAGATTTGGCCTGCAGACGCTTCCCAGGCATCATCATGGGAGGTGAGCATTGTCTGGCTATTCACGAGACATTCTGTGAAGGCCTTTGGGAGGTCTGAGACAAAAAACAAAGGCCAAGAATCCCTGAAACTGGAGCTACCAGTCTCTAAAGGTTTCACCTGCTAAGTGCTTGAGGTTCAACTAAGTTGTACATCTTGTGTTCTTTGGCCAAGCCGCACTCGGCTTACCCCCAGGCGCCATGTGACTGGCTTTGTGTCTTCCCCCCGCCTCCTCCCCCTTGCAGACTTCTCCATGGACCTGCAGTGCATCCCTGCTCCCCTCGCCACCTCCATCCCTGTGAGCGAGGGTGCAGCCCTTTCAGCTTCTGACATGGATGCAAAGGGCCTGCCCACCTCTCTGCCTGCCGCCACACTGCTCCATTCTCCGGATTGCGTATCCCTGCCCGTGCCCGAGAGTGTGGAGGACTTCACAGATGGGGAGGTTATTGGGGAAGAACTGGACTCTCTTCTGGATTCCCTGGCTGACGGGTCACAGTACCCTCTAGTAAGAGCTCCGGTCGTGTTCTGAATCCATCCTTTAGAGCATGTTCTCTCTCTCCTCGCCGTCGCGTGTTCATCTGGCAGTGTGTGCTCGGTCCCTTTCTTTCTTCCCATCACTGGCTTGTGTGTCTCTAAGGAGCCCATCTTAGATCTTGGCTCATTGGATGGCCTAGTGTGAGTGGAATACATAAATCCAGATGGAGGGGCTAGACCCCATGGGAATGAAGATAGCACCTTTCTCCCTTCCACCCCCTGCTTTTGTGTTTGGGGGTGAAAATGGGCATGGAGGATAGAGGCTGGCTTATTGCTCTGAAGTTAAGTGCTGTGCACTCTGGAGTGGGAGACCATGTTATACTCGCTGCTGTAGTGCGCTCTGTCCATCCACCCATCTCTCTGACACATGCTTCCTCCAGTCCTTTCTCTAACATGCTTTCTCTGCCCCCTTTTCCTCCCAACTCTCAAAGTCTCTGGTCCAGGGAACCATTCCCACCAACTTGCCTACTGAGATGCCCCAGCTGATCCCCGTGTTTCCGGGTGGAACCCCTCTGCTGCCCCCTGTGGTGACAGCCAACATCCCGATTAACCAACATCCACTGCCACCTGCCTCCTTCGGCCTGGTGATGGATCCCACCAAGCAGCTCTCCTCTTCTGTCCTGGATGCCTTTGAGCCCACTGGGGGCAGTGGTGGCTCCCCCTTGGATTCTCTGGATTCACTGGACCTGCTCCCGTACACAGAGCCACGGCTCGATGCCCTAGACGCCTTTGGAACTAGCAGGGGCTCACTGGATGCCCTGGATTCCTTTGCTGTAGGTAGGTGCAGGGCACAGAGGAGTGGGGGTTGCAGGCATTTGTGGCTGACAGTGCCCCTAGAACACCGTGTTTAGCTCTGAGCATCTCCACAGCAGACAGATGTCAATGCCAGAGAAGAGAGAGACCAATAATTAAGCTTCCAGAGAATTGATTGAGATGGAGGAAAGATTAAAAGAACTAAATATCAGCATGGCTTGTCTGAGCGATAATGGAGGAGTGGTGGGGTGTGACCGCTGATTACAAGCATCTGCAGGGTGTAGACACCAAGGAGGCAGAGCTGTTGTTCAGGGTTATCCCAGCGGGTAAAGCTCGAGTAATGAGGGGACATTCAGGCTCGATATCAAAGAAACATTGCCTGACACAGGTCTCCTAAGGGAAGTCGTGGGAGCCCTTTCATGCCAAGTCATTTAAAACAGACTTTGGCAAAGTCTTGGCAAATCTACTGTAGGGCAGGATTTTGCATTGGGCAGGGTGGGATGGACTAGATGGTTTAGTCAGTCTTTGCCTCCTTTGATCTCTGTGAGCAATAAGTGTCATAGCCCAAAGAGCACTCCAGTCATGTTCTGTGGAGCCGGGCTCTGGAGGGAGATCAGGTAAGGAGCATTTCAGCCCCTTGGGGCATAGGTAGGCTGCATGGGGATGTTACAGCAGACTGAATGCTGGAGCATCACAAGCGGAGAAGAGGTTGCCCAGTGAGGACTGTGCTGGAACCTAGGCTCCCGTCTGCGCTGAATTCCTTTGGTCTCTTGCTGTTTGTGAAAAGCACTCTTCAGGCAGCTGGCAGTGGGGGTCTGTTGCCTTTGGGGATTTCAGAAAAGGGGAGGCTCTTGCAGAAGTTTTCAAGTCTCTGCCCTGGGTACTGGATGTTCCTGGAAGATGAAAAGAATTAAAAAACTGTTGAACAAGCTCAAATCTCTGTCTCGGGCATCAGAGCAGCTTCCGAAAGTGAGATGTGTGTGTTTGGGATTTTTCTTCCTCTGCCCAGAAGAAGCTGGTCCTCAGGAACTGCGACACACTGCTGGCAGCCAGAAACCATCTCCTGCGGTGAGTGAGCTGCTACCCCTGCTGGATGTACCAAGGTGCCCGTGTGCCATGGGAGTGGGGAGGGTACAGGGCTATTCTTGCACTCTGGGCCCTTTCTTAATCAGTTCCAAAATCTGGTGGCTTCAGTTACCCTGCCCTGTGTGCGTAACCTCCTTCCCGCTCGCCCCGTGTGGTGGCAGGGCTGTGTGGAGGCCTTTCTCCATATGTGGTAGCACAGCATTTTCCCCTTCCTTCTTTGTCCCCTCCCCCACTGTATCACTGGGGTCTGAATGGAGTTAAATGCTCCACTCCAATCTCCGTCATGCATGGGATTGTACGTTGGTCTCACCGGGTCTGAGGTTGGGCTGAGGCTTTTCCTCTCAGGAGCTCTGTGGGTAGGATGATCTGCCTCTGTCTAAACTAGGTTATTGAGTGGGACTGGGACATCGCTGAACCTCCGTCCTTCCTGTTTTCTTTCTGTCTGACACGTTGCACGGCAGGGTTAGTTCTTTTGTTCAAGTGCCGTGGAATGCACAACTCATTGTGCTGGAAGGTGGGGGAGAGAAGCCCTTCCTCCAGGGATGAAGAAAGAGCTGTTGTCCCCTGAGTTGCTGGCCCTTCCGTGGGGAAGGAGAGGTCCTTCTCTGCTGCAGATAAATTGCCCATTGAGTGTATTTGAAAACACAACTCCGGTGTTCCTGTTGCCGTTTCTGAGCCGCCTGCTGCTGGTGGCGGCCATCTTGCTGAGACACGAGCTCTGTTGTGTGTTTGCGTGGTCATGAAGGGGCCCAGTGTTAGTCTGGGGGTCAATTTCTGTCCGTTGGCTGTGAGGTTTAGAAGAGGGATGTGTGTGGTTTTTTTTGTCTTTCAGGTCAGCCTCAGTGGGGTGAGTCACCCTACCATCCCCAAGGGGGCGGAGCTCCTGCAGTCTCAGCCAGAGGCGGTGATGCCCAACACTGCCCTGCTCGTGAAGAACCCCCTGGCGTCCACTCATGTCTTCAAGCAAGCCTGCCACCTCTGCTACCCCAAAACAGGTGATGTGCTTATGACACCCGCAGCAGTTCGTGTGCTTGGGGATTGTCTTCCCTCTTGCTGATCGGGTCCTCCTTTCCCATAGGCCCCAAGGCTGGTGACTACACTTACCGGGAAGGCCTGGAGCACAAGTGCAAGCGGGACATATTGCTGGGGAGACTGCGAAACTCTGAAGACAAGACTTGGAAGAGGATCCGGCCCCGACCCACCAAAACCAACTTTGTGGGATCCTATTACCTGTGCAAAGGTGAGCTTGGGGAGGGGGGCTGTGAGGCATATGCCGGCAGAGGTAGCAGGGGAGCTTTCAGCTGGGATCGCGTGCTCCCTCTGGAGCCTTCTCGCTCCTTCGTGAAATGATCGCTGGGTTTCAGGGGTTGGGGGGGGCGGAGTGAGAACCAGAGACGAGACGGATGAACCCGTAACACATGGTAGAAAACGGGAGCTTTGCACAGCGGAGCAGCAGCTGGTGCTATCGCTCTGGGTACAGGACGGCTTGGAAAGAGCGATGCGCCTGGCCGCTGGAGATTTCGCAGGGTGGTGGGAATGGCAGGACTGCAGCCTGCTTCTCTCAAAGCAACCAGTTTTAGGTGCCCCGCTGAGGCGGAGAGCCTGTCTCCCGCTGGCACTGAACTACTAATACTGCTCCCACCAGCACGTGCTGGGACTTTGGTTCTGGCCAGAGCCCTCCCTGCTGAGTAACCAGCCCTGCTGCAGGGCACTGGGGCTTTCCCAAGAAGTTCCCCATCCTAGGCCAGACCAGGCCCGACCCTGCTCAGTGTATGAGATGTAACCAGACTAGTCTCTAAGGTGGTGTAACTATAAAGTGTCTAACGAGGGGCCAAAAGCTCAGGCTTTGTGTCTTTCTTAACTCTTCAGTTTTAGCTCCTTGTGAGTTGTGGGGAGCAGGGCGAGGTGACGAGGGCGAGCTCAGTTTCTGACCTGGCCCCCCTCCATGCGGGGTGCTCTGCTCTTTGTTGCTTTGTAGATATGATTAACAAGCAGGACTGTAAGTACGGGGATAACTGCACCTTCGCGTACCACCAGGAGGAGATCGACGTGTGGACGGAGGAAAGGAAGGGAACACTCAATCGTGACCTCCTCTTTGACCCGCTGGGAGGGATCAAGCGGGGCAACTTGACCATTGCCAAGCTCCTGAAGGAACACCAGGGCATCTTCACCTTCCTCTGCGAGGTACAGGGAGGAAGAGGAGGGGGGAGCACCGTTTCCTTGGGGAATGAGCTGTAGGCACAAACTTCACACATTCCCTGTTGTTGCAGATATAAGTGCCCGCGTTAGTAGTGCAAATCCAAAATGTAACTCTACTGTAAGTGCGTGAAAGAGGCAGGCTCCCTTCCGCTGCATCCCACCCTAGATCAGCTGTTGGTGTGCAGCCGGACCATTGGTCCATCCTGGCCAGTATCCGGCCTCCAGAAGCAGCCGGTCCCTGTTGCTTCAGAGGAAGGTGACAAAACGGAACAATCCGTGATGTACCTGAGCAACTGTGCGATGCTGTAGGTGTGGGAGGGGTAACTCCTCCCTGTCCCCTGCAGGTGGTCAGCTCACGCCCGGAGCATGCAGTTTGACTACCTTGGGCTTTCATAGCTAGCAAGGTAGTTAATAATCATAACTTTGACCCGGCTGTTTGACAAACCATAACCATGTGATGGGAAAAATCCCCGTCTGAAGCAAATTAGTGTCACTTGTTTATAGATTCTAAGGCCAGAAGGGACCATTGTGATCATCTAGTTTGACCTCCTGCACAACACAGGCTGTTTTGAAGCCAGTAGAGCTACCTTGATTTACATCAACTGAGGATCTGGCCCTCTCCGTCTTGACCTCCTGCAGCAGCATGTTCCCCAGGGTGACGTGTAAAGGAACATGACTTTTGTTTTGGACTTACGCGTCTTTAATTTCCCCTATCGTTTCCCCTTGCTTTTGCATTTTTGGATGAAAAGAAGGGAATTATAAGTTGACCTGGTTGAAATTTTTCCAACTGTGATGGAAAAAACTGTTGAAATGTCACAAAAAAAGCCAAAAATTCTGTTTGGAAATGTTTGCAAAATGTGTTTACTGGTTTCCAAGCAGCTCTACTGCTTAAGTTTCCATCAGGCTTGTTCTAATTTTTGGACCTCTCGAGTAAGTTCCCTCTGGCTCTTCTCCCTTCCAAGTGAAATGATCCCAGTCTGGGTGAGATCTCTGGCAGCATCTCTCCTTTTTCCTGCTCTCTGAGATTTCCTAGTGTGCTGATTCTTCCCTTCTCAGATCTGCTTTGACAGCAAACCCCGGATAATCAGCAAAGGGACCAAGGACTCTCCAGCTGTCTGCTCCAACCTTGCTGCCAAACACAGCTTCTACGACAACAAGTGAGTGAACTGGCCCGTGCAGTGCCTGCCGGAGTAACCCCGCTAGAGCCCAGCCAGCTAGCTCATGTTACTTGCCCATTTCTTCCTCTCATCCCCAGCACATGAAAGCACAAGGTGTGATATGTTGAGCTGCATGTCTGACCCCTGGTGCCAAGGGATTTGGAGCCAGATCAGAGCCCATTGATGTCAGTGGAAAGTCTGCAGTTGACTCCAATGAGCTTGGATCTGGCCTATGCTGCACAGGGGTTCAGAGGTCAGATATTTTAAACAAGGTGGTGCAAGGTGTCTGCCTGAAGTATTCCGGGGTTGGGGACAAGGCATGACCCAGGACTTCGATCCACCCAGATTGTTAGTGACTCCTAGGATCAGCTGTAACACCCACCCGTGCCTCAGCCGGCTCAGTGAATGTGGGGAGGAGGAGGGGTGAAGAGTCAATCCGCTGATCCCTTGTGTTTCTCTGGCTTGGCCATTTCCCCACTGCAGGTGTTTGGTTCATATTGTGCGTTCCACCTCCCTGAAATACTCTAAGATCCGCCAGTTCCAGGAGCACTTCCAGTTTGACGTGTGCCGGCATGAGGTGCGCTACGGCTGCTTGCGTGAGGACAGCTGCCACTTCGCTCACAGCTTCATCGAGCTCAAGGTCTGGCTGCTGCAGCAATACTCGGGTAAGCGCGCCACTGGGTGCGGCTGTGGGGTGGGGAGGGAAGAGAAGCAGAGAGCGTGTGCTCGTGCCTTCTCCAGCCCAGGTACTGTGCCACTGGGGACAGAGAGAGGGCCTGGGGGGGGACTCTGTCAGAGTTCAGGAAATTTTATGTTCTCTCTCAATACATGCACTCCCTCCCCTCCCTTCCCTCTCCCGGCTTGTAGGAGATCGAGGTGGGACCGTGAGAGGTCGGCCCTTCCAGTGCGGTTGCCAGGTTTGTCTGTCTAGGAGGAATTCTAGCCCAGCGAGCCTTTACCTCAGGACCATGTGTGTTGGAGGAAATTCTCGTTCGAAGCAGAGTCCTAGAACAGCTAGGTGATCAGGACATGGCAGGGACAAGCTGGTGCAGCTGCAGTGAAAGGAAATTGGGCCCTCTGATGTTTCGCTTCTTTGTACACCGTCACAAAATAGTGGTAACCAATGGGATTTCTTTGAACGTTCAAAAAAACTTTGATAAAGCCACTCCCAAGAGTCTGTTATGGAAACTAAGTAGTTGGCAATAGGCCGTCCGCCCCCTCTTGGAGCATGCTCTTCAATTCAGGTCACTTACATAAGGGCACGGAGATCTCTTCAGTCTGATTTTTTCTCTCCCCTCCAAGTACTTTGTCTGATTCTCTGACTCACTGCATGCTGAGCAGAGATTTTCACTGACCTGTCCCAGGATGAAGCCCGACTCTTTCTTTTTCTTGCGTTGGAACAGTTGACGGAGAACCCAGCAGTGTGCTTGGAGGGGTTCGGCCGAAATGAGAAGACCTGTTTAGGCAGGCAAAGGCCATTTAGGCAGGCTCCTAAACCTGTGGCAGTTCCACTTGGTGCCCACCCGGAGGGGAAAGCAGAGAAATATCTGCCTGCCTCTCAGGGTGCTTGTGTGGCCTGTTGTACTGATGGGCTCTGTAGTATTTAAGCCCTCCTAAGTAAAAAGAGAAATAACGGATATAATCTCCATCCTCCTCCTCAGCCTGGGTGCGAGTGAGTGTGTCTGTGTGTGGGTTTTGCATTTAGTTGCGCAGGGGACTCACTCCATGCTCATTCCTGTCTCTTTGCAGGAGTGAGTGCCGTTATCTAGGGGCAGGCCCTGGGAAAGTTTTGTCTCTGGCTCACTCAAGAGCCTGCCCTCCATGGCTGACGCTCCCAGTGAAATGTAGCTGCCATGGCAGTTCATGGTTACGGAGGGAGAGAGGCTCTCTTGGGGACCTAGGGCCAATCCCATGGAGAGCTTTGACCAGCAGGGCTGGGAGCTTGACTTGGACTCTGCTCACTGGTGAGCCAGTGCAGGGGTGGTTGTACTGGAGGTGATGTGTTCACAGTGACCTGTGTTGCTAAGCAGGTGGGCTGCTGCGTTTTGAAGCCACTTGAGCTTTCTCAGGCTTTGTCCTAGGGCTGATGAATTGCACTCATCAAGCCTGGAGGACACACATGCCTGGGCCACCACAGCCAGATGGGTGCAATCTTCTAGCGAGTAGCAGATGGTAGTGGGCATTCTTTTGCCACCATCCAACACCACTTGGGGTTTTTTGGACTCCTTGGGCAGTTGCCCTCCATACTGGGGGATGGTACAGAGGAGGGTGACAATGTCGAAATGTAAATAGTTGGCTTTAGGTTTCGCATTCCTATCCCATTGAGATGCTTGATGCAGTTCACACCTCTCAGGGTATGTCTACACTACAAAATTAGGTTGAATTTATAGAAGTCGATTTTTTTAGGAAGCAATTTTATACAGTCAATTGTGTGTCCCCACTAAGCACATTAAATCGGCGGAGTGTGTCCACAGTACCGAGGCTAGCGTCGACTTTCGGAGCGTTGCACTGTGGGTAGCTATCCCACAGTTCCCGCAGTCTCCGCCACCCATTGGAATTCTGGGTTGAGCTCCCACTGCCTGATGGGGCAAAAACATTGTCGCAAGTGGTTTTGGGTACATGTCATCAGTCGCCCCTCCCTCCGTGAGAACAACGGCAGACAATCGTTTCGCGCCTTTTTTCCACGCAGACACCATACCATGGCAGCTCAGCTCAGCTGCCGCTGTTGTGTCCTGGATGCTGCTGGCAGCTGACGGTACAATAGGGCTGCAAAACATCGTCACGCTTCCGCTGCCACTCTGCTCTCCTGCAGACGCCATACTACGGCAAGCATGGAGCCTGCTCAGATCACCGCGGCAGTTATGAGCACTGTAAATGCCTCGCGCGTTATCCTGCAGTATATGCAACACCAGAACCTGCAAAAGCAGGTGAGGAGTCGATGGCAGCGCGGTGACGAGAGTGATGAGGACATGGACACAGACTTCTCTCAAAGCACGGGCCCTGGCAATTTGGGCATCATGGTGGTAATGGGGCAGGTTCATGCCGTGGAACGCCGATTCTGGGCCCAGGAAACAAGCACAGACTGGTGGGACCACATAGTGTTGCAGGTCTGGGATGATTCCCAGTGGCAGTGAAACTTTCGCATGCGTAAGGGCACTTTCATGGAACTTTGTGACTTGCTTTCCCCTGCCCTGAAGCGCAAGAATACCAAGATGAGAGCAGCCCTCACAGTTCACAAGTGAGTGGCAATAGCCCTCTGGAAGCTTGCAACGCCAGACAGCTACTGGTCAGTTGGGAATCAATTTGGAGTGGGCAAATCTACTGTGGGGGCTGCTGTGATCCAAGTAGCCAATGCAATCACTGAGCTGCTGCTATCAAGGGTAGTGACTCTGGGAAATGTGCAGGTCATAGTGGATGGCTTTGCTGCAATGGGATTCCCTAACTGTGGTGGGGCAATAGATGGAACGCATATCCCTATCTTGAGACCGGAGCACCAAGGCAGCCAGTACATAAACCGAAAGGGGTACTTCTCAATGGTGCTGCAAGCCCTGGTGGATCACAAGGGATGTTTCTTCAATATCCGTGTGGGGTGGCCAGGAAAGGTACATGATGCTCGCATCTTCAGGAACTCTGGTTTGTCTGAACGGCTGCAGCAAGGGACTTACTTTCCAGACCAGAAAATAACCGTTGGGGATGTTGAAATGCCTATAGTTATCCTTGGGGACCCAGCCTACCCCTTAATGCCATGGCTCATGCAGCCATACACAGGCACCCTGGACAGTAGTCAGGAGCTGTTCAACTATAGGCTGAGCAAGTGCAGAATGGTGGTAGAATGTGCATTTGGACGTTTAAAAGTGTGCTGGCGCAGTTTACTGACTCGGTTAGACCTCAGCGAAACCAATATTCCCATCCTTATTACTGCTTGCTGCGTGCTCCACAATATCTTTGAGAGTAAGGGGAGACATTTATGGCGGGGTGGGAGGTTGAGGCAAATCACCTGGCCGCTGATTACGCACAGCCCGACACCAGGGCGGTTAGAAGAGCACAGCAGGGCGTGCTGCGCATCAGAGAAGCTTTGAAAACCAGTTTCATGACTGTCCAGGCTACAGTGTGAAAGTTCTGTTTGTTTCTCCTTGATGAAAACTCGCCCTCCTGGTTCACTCTACTTCCCTGTAAGCCAACCGCCCTCCCCTCCCCCCTTCGATCACCGCTTGCCGAGGTAATAAAGTCATTGTTGTTTCAAATTAATGCATTCTTTATTAATTAGTCACAGAAATAGGGGGATAACTGCCAAGGTAGCCTGGGAGGGGTGGTGGAGGAGGAAAGCACTGGGTGGAGTGGTGGAGGAGGGAAGGACAAGGCCACACTGCACTTCAAAACTTATTGAATGTCAGCCTTCTATTGCTTGGGCATCCCTCTGGGGTGGAGTGGTTGGGTGTTCTTGGGCATCTGGGTGAGGAGGTTATGGAACTTGGGGAGGAGGGTGGTTGGTTACACAGGGGCTGCAGCGGTGGTCTGTGCTCCTGCTGCCTTTCCTGCACCTTGAGCATATCAGTTTGATCCTCCAGTAGCCTCAGCATTTGCTCCCGCCACCTCTCATCTCGCGTGTCCCTCCTGTCCTCGCATTCATTTTGTGCTTTCCTCATTGTTTGCCTCCACGCATTCTGCTGGGCTCTTTCAGTGCGGGAGGACTGCATGAGTTCAGAGAACATTTCATCGCGAGTGTGTTTTTTTTCGCCTTCTTATCTGCGCTAGCCTCTGGGACGGAGATGATAGTGGTAGCATTGAAACATTTGCAGCTGCGGGAGGGAAAAAAAGGAGAAATGGGTTGGCCATTTAAAAGGAGGGGCTAAGGTTTTTGGGTTAACGTGCAACTAACCCCCCCCCCCCACCCACACACACCCAATTCTCTGGGATGATCGCTTCCCCCTTCCCCCCACCGCGTGGCTAACAGCGGGGGTGATTTCTTTTCAGCCACAGGCACACAGCCCAGCAGGAACGGCCACCTCTGAATGTCCCCTTAATAAAATTCCCCTATTTCAACCAGGTGACCATGAATGATCTCACTCTCCTGAGGATAACAGAGAGATAAAGAACGGATGTTGCTTGACTGCATTCCAGTAGCTGTACTGGCTGGGAAAACATCCCAAGTCTTCAGGGCAAATTAATCATTAAACACGCTTGCTTTTAAACCATGCATTATATTTACAAAGGTACACGCAGCAGAGGGGCCTTCTCCACCTTCATGGTCCGGGAGCCCCCCTTGGGAAGGTACTGGGTCCAGGGTGATAAACAGTTCCTGGCTGTCGGGGAGACAGTTTCTCTGCTAGCCTGCTGTGCGCTATCTTCATCCTCCTCCTAATCCTCATCCCCCAAATCCTCATCCCTGTTGCGTGAGACTCCCTTGCAGGTGTCCACAGACAGGGGTGGGGTAGTTGTAGGGGCACCCCCTAGAATTGCATGCAGCTCATGATAGAAGCGGCATGTCTGGGGGTCTGACCCGGAGCGGCCGTTTGCCTCTTTTGGTTTTTTGGTAGGCTTGCCTGAGCTCCTTAAGTTTCACGTGGCATTGCTGCAGGTCCCTGTTATAGCCCATGCCCTTGGAGATTTTTTCAAATATTTTGGCATTTCGACTTTTGGAACAGAGTTCGGATAGCACGGATTCGTCTCCCCATACAACGATCAGATGCAGTACCTCCCGTTCGGTCCATGCTGGAGCTCTTTTGTGATTCTGGGACTCCATGGTCACCTCTGCTGATGAGCTCTGCATGGTCACCTGTGCTGATCAGCTTGCCACGCTGGCCAAACAGGAAATAAAATTCAAAAGTTCGCGGGGCTTTTCCTGTCTACCTGGCCAGTGCATCTGAGTTGAAAGTGCTGTCCAGAGCGGTCACAATGGAGCACTCTGGGATAGCTCCCGGAGGCCAATACCGTCGAATTGCATCCACACTACCCCCAAATTTGAACCAGCGATATCGATTTCAGTGCTAATCCCCTCGTCGGGAAGGAGTACAGAAATCTATTTTAAGACCCCTTTAAGTTGACAAAAATGGCTTCGTCGTGTGGACGGGTGCCGGGTTAAATTGATCTAATGCTGCTAAATGCGACCTAAACTCGTAGTGTAGATCAGGGCTCAGAGCCATTGTTTCAGGCTGCCTGCATACACAAGAGGACAGCACTCACTGTTTGTACTTGGAAGTTTTTTTTTTTTTTTTTTTTTTTCACAACCACAAGGTCAAAAAATGTGATTTTAAAACTAAAAAGATATTTGAGCAGGATCTTCTGGTAAGAGGTTGGTTTTATCCTACATTCTGGAATTGCAGAATGCATGAGGGCTGGGAGAAGTGAACCCAGAATGACATTATGCAGTCTTTCCTGGGGGCTAACCCCACATTCTATCAACAAGGAGATAACCAGGAAAACACTGGTTTGAGTACCAAACACAGGGCAGCTGCTGCTGCAGAGGCATTTCTGGGTGTGCTTGAATAATAAAAATGCTTACCTAGTGCTTTGGCTTTCCTCAACACACTGTACAGACTTTAACAAAATGAATGCCCCAACATGCTTGGAAAGCTGCCAGATGGTATTATTTCATAGATGGGGAAACTGAGGCACGGAATATTCTGACTTGTCCAGGGCCACACAGCAGGTCATAAGTATAGAGTTTCCTGGCTTCCCACCCTCTGGACTACACAGGCTCTCAGAGCCAAAAGAGCATTCACGTGGTACTCTGTAATAGCAAAGCTAACATAATAACAGCTTTCAGTGACTGTAATATATACAGCTTTGCTGCCTTTCTGTATCAGTGGGGCCTTATTAAAGCAACCTTCTGGTGTTTTTGGTTTCAATGAGCTGGAAATTGGTCAGACATCTTAAACATCCTTCATACGCCATCTCTAAACTGCACGGCAACGAGATAATTAGGCTTGGCAGTAACCCAGCTAGTTAAAGATGTCTCACCACATAGTGCTCCACTGACTACATGCTTGTACGCCTGCTAGAAAATTAACAAGTTCTCACTGTTCAGTGCTCTGAGAATCTTAATGCTGGTTGGTTGTCTCCACGCTGGTAGTGTTGGCAAAGGCTCTGGTTCAGATCCTTGAACCCATCAAGGAGTTAACTCCTGAGATAAGTTGTGACCAAGGCAATGTTTCTGTAAGAGTCTTTTTCTTACCAACTTTAGCAAAATTGAAATAGGACATTTATTTTGAAAAAGAGTGTCTACACACAGACTTGCAGCAAAGTACGACGAGGTGTGAATTACACCTGATTTAGTTATTTAGCTACAGTTTGTGTGTAGCTCAGCCCTTGTGACTTGTCTACACGCACAAGTTGTATACTGGACACAGTTTTACTGGTATAAATATGCTTATGCCTCTTCCTGTACAGGAAAAGCTATGCTGGTCTAAGGTATCTTTATACCGATATAACTGTCCACACTAGGAGCTATACTGGTAAACAATCATACCCCTAACCAATATAGCTATACTGGTACAAAAACTGTAGACATTTATCTTCAACTAAATATGTGAATGTCTTGTTAGTGGGAGGAGCCATCGTTGGTATCCAGTAAAATGTACGGCCTGCTATTTGGATTTTGTTTTTTTGTTTTGAGTGGATTTAAGTCACCCAGTTTTGATTAGAGACTTTCCATAAACAGACAGACTGAATCTTGGAGCCAGGAATTAGCTTAGACTTTCAAGATCGATCAGAGACTGGTTGACTCAGGGGAATGTGATATACAGCAGAACCTCAAAGATACGAACACCAGAGTTCTGGACTTACCGGTCAACCGGACACCCTCTGGAACCGGAAATCATCAGGCAGCAGCGGAGAGACAGACAGACATCTTCTCTCCCCCCCTCCCCCCAAATATTTACTGCCTCAGGGCTTTAGCCCTGGGGCTCAAGGCTTTGGGGGGGGGAGGGGGGAAGATGAGGTTGGGGTTGCAGCCGCATGGTGGCGGGGGTCAGGACTCTGGGCAGGGGGTGGATAGGGCTTCTGACCCACTGGAGCACCAGGGCTCAGGGCTTTAGATCAGGGGGGCGCTGGGGTTCGGTTTTGTGGGGGCGCTGGAGCTTTAGCTACGGGGGGAGTGCTGGGGTTGAAACTGGCCCCCTTCCCAGCCCCCTTGTGCCCCCTGCATGGCTGAAGCTCTGAGCCCCAGTGCTCCTGAAGATCAGAAGCCCATTCCTGAGGTGTCCCTAACTCTGACGTTCTACTGTATGCAGCCTTTCATCTTAAGGCACCAGCTCCATCCCGGCCGCAGGTTGGTAGTAATTTACAAGACCTCTGCTGACTGGTCAGTACTCTGCGTGAAATCGTTTGGTGGGTCTTCGTCAAGATTTTGTAGGACAAGTGTCCACATCTTAGCCACTGGCTCCTTTGTTGGCAATTTCTGTCTCAGCAGGAAGGCCAAAGACTGACTGAGTCATGGAGACTAAATTCTTCTCTCTCTTCTGGGGTGTTGATTCACATGGGTGAGAGAGAGAGTGAGTGTGGAGGAAATGTGAACTTCCTTGGCCTGTGGTGAACCTGTTCTGGTGATAAGTAAAAGGCCGGAGTCTCCAGGGATGTGACTCCAGCATCTTTTTAGCCTGTAAACTAAAGATCCATGTGATTCAGGCATGAACTGCAGCATTACTAGAAATGGAGTCTTGGGCTGGTGATGGGAAAGGAGCCACACCCCCCTCCCTCCCTCCTCAGTGCCTGGGTCAGCAGACTGGTGTGGGGATGCTCAGTCATGTCTCTGCTTTGTCGTTTTCAGGGATGACCCATGAAGATATTGTCCAGGAGTCTAAAAAGTACTGGCAGCTGATGGAGCATGCCAGCAAAGCCACCAGCAGCACGGTAAGAAGCCACGGGGACCCTGGGACTCGTTTGTGGTTTTGGAGCTGTTACTCGCACCTGTTCTAGCCAGTTCGGTGCCTTCTCCTCCCACTGCCACTCTCCACCAATCAGAGAGAAAATATGGCGCCGCCAGGGCCCCCTTTGCCTCCCGTGCGCCATAACAAGCAGGGTGGGAGCGAGCGCCTGACAGCGGCCCGGGCTGGACCTGAGGTGCTCTGCAGGGAAGGGTGAAGCCTGCTGTTGCCACACTCCAGCGCGAATGGCGCTCTGCACGGCCATGGAGGAGATGGGACCGCGCAGGAGCTCGCTTCTTCTCTAGCGTGAGACATCACTTCCTGCATTCTCAGTCACAGTGAGGGCTGCCTTCCCCCCTGCTGTGTGCCTGGGGTGGAGCAAAGAGGATGGTGCCTGTTATGATGGGGGGCAGGGGGGGGAGATCAGAGGTGACACATGAGTGTAGATAGTGAGGGGGGCGGGGTGTCGCACAACTGAAAGGTTCTGTGGGGGCATGTGACCACCCTTTTCATGTTGCCTCTGCCTCCATCCCCTAAAACTTGATCTGTATGTAGACAACATACACCAGCAACTTCCTCCTCCTCCTGCTCTCTGCCCTGTGGCTGGCCTGCCCCTTGCAGAGCTTGAACACAGCTGGGATGCGCAGTCCAGGATGGGTGGCGCCAGGGTGGGACGGTGCTTGGGGCTGGCTTGTCTCAGTTAACAAGAAGCTGCAGAATTATCAGCCACTTTTGGTTGGAGTGGGGATATGACACCCCCAAATCGCCTTCTCCTTAATAGAGACCTTGGAGGGAGGCTGCTGCTGTTTCAATGCACTCCCAGCATTGCAGCAGCAGGGTCAGGTCCCCCTTACCCCCCCAGCCTGCTCCCCTCACTCACCCCAGGGCTCTCGGGCTGGATGGGGCTCCACCTGAGCTGCCTGGTGCTGGGCACCAAGTCGCAGCTCCTCTTCCCGATTTTGAAGATGCCCCCGTGACTCACCTCAGCAGGCGGCCTGCAAAGCAGGCAGCAGGAAGCGCTGGGACTCTAGCAGCAGAGAAGGAGAAGCAGCCCCATGTAGTGGGTGGGGGAGCTCAGCCCGCAGCCAGCCACAGCCGCCCTGCTGCTTCCTCCCTCCCTCCCCGTGCTGCACGGACACATGGTGAGCGCTGCTGCCTCCTCGCTGCTAGGCATCCCGGCAAGAGGTGGCTTGAGAAGTCTGGGGGGGCATGTGACCCTGCGTTCCCCCCACCCCCGCATCGCCTCTGCAGGGAAGGAGGACATCCTGCTCATGCAAGCCAGATCCCGTGGGGAGCAGTAACTGTCATACTGGTGCCGGGTTCAAACACACCTGTTAGGGTGGAGGAGCCCATTTAAAAACAACTCCAGGGGACATGCAAGCTCAGGTGCTGGTGAAGCTGGTCATGCCAGGCAACCAACCCAGGGGAAGCTGGGGGGCAGAGCAGATGGAAGGCATTGCCTGACCCCCTGGTCGTACTCCTCCTCCTCCCCCCCCTCCCCTCCCCTCCCCAGGCTTTCAAGGCAGCGCTGACCCTGGAGAGGAGTGTTTAAGCAGAGGCCACATTTGCCTCCTTCTGAGCTGTAGGGTTTAGGTGATGTCAGGCAGCCACAGCCCTAACCACTTGCTTGCTTTCTTGGTGGTGGTGGCTTGCATTGTGGAGCAGAGCCCAGCTGGTGATTAACCGTCTGAGCCCGGCCCCGCCCTGGGGTCAGATTAAAGCTGCTCTTGCATTAGAACACAGAGTTCTCTCCTTTAATTGCCTGGTGCAGCTGACAAGGTGAGAAAAGTAGGAGCAGAGTCTCTTTACGCCTCCAAGCAAGGCCTTGGCGTGCAAACCCCACCGAGGGGGCCGGGGGAGGTCTTGTTAAACCCTCGCACCACAAGGGGGTCTTTGCTTCCGTCTGCCACATATTGAGGAGTTGAGTGGCTCAACCAGGATGTAGAGGCCGTGCCTGGGTGGGAGAGCAACAATACTTTGTTGGCAGTGTAGAGACCACAGGAGCCAGTTCCCTCCCTGCAGAGCTGAAAATCTAGGATCCAGTCCTGTGAGACACTGAGCGTCCTCTGCTCCCATCAGAATCACTGTGAATTGAGGTGCCTCGGCCTAGCAGAGGGATCAGGTCCTAAAATGGACAATGTACAAACAATAAAGACAAAGGTTGGGGAGTAGGAAATAACACCTGAAATATGCGTGTTCCCCTTATTGCTAAAGACCTGTAGCAGCGACATGTGCAGTGCCAGGATCAGGAGGACATCCGTGCCTGTGGGGATTGAAGACCGAGCTGACAGTTTCCAGGCCCCTTTGCTAACATTCTCATAAAGCTGCATGACAGCCAGGCGCTGAGTTTTGTGGTGCTCTGCAACATAACAGAGCTGCAGGGCCCGTGTCCCCGCGTTTGTCGTGGGACACGTGGGATGCATTGTCAGTGTGGCTGGAAGGTGCTGGCTTATCACGCCGTCCCTTGTCACGAGGATGGCGCTGGTCGGCCCCCAGCCTGATGCCAGTGCATGGCATCGTTTATGTCTTTAAAAAGAGAGAGAGAGAGAGACTCCTGCAGTCAATTAAAGCCACATGTGTGCCTGGCAGCACACCACAGCTCTGGCACCAGTGAATGTTCAGACAATAGGCTTAGGAGAGTCAGCAACTCGCTGCTGCAGACTGCAGGGCAGGGCTAGCCCACTCGGCAGAGAGAGGCTTGTTTTTGCCTTTATTTTTCTCCAGCCTGAGCAGGCTAATCTGGCATAACATCCACCCACCTTCACAACTCGGCTGCATGGCAAAGACAACTTCCCAGGAGCACTGTGCAAACCAGCCCCTTCTCCCACCCTTAACTTAAACAGCTCCAAGGTCAGCTTCTCAGGGTGTCCTTCAGACAGCAGGAACAAGGCATCTCCTATACGGTTAGGAGCAACCTAAATTGTCACAGCAGCTAATTGAGCCCCAAAACGAGCTAGATGCCTCTGGCTGGAGAAGAACAGTGTAAGGCCGCAATGCTGGGCTGACTGGAAATGCTGTGCAGATGAGGAGGCTCACACAGGAGGTGCCACGTGCCAAAGGCCTGCTCTTCAGGCTAGTGCTGGAACTCAGCTCAGTCCCAGAGGACGTGTGGATCTCAGGCCATTCACCCAGAGCTGGTCAGAGGAGTTTCTGATCAGTCTGCTGCAGTGCGGAGGCAAACCGCTGCTGGACGTGGGTGGGAGAGGCGGTGGTTTGGGGACTCTGCAGTAGACCTACCCGGACTCCCGGAGGTCTCTGTGACTCCAGAAGTTACTGTGCCACATCACAGTGGCCAGCTGCTGAACAACATCTGAGGTGAGCATCAGAGTTGGTAGCTAGGCACTGAGGGAAAATGTGGGAAGGAGAATTCTTTTACCTCCTTTATAATGTGTCTGGTGCCTTATTTAGAACGTGAAGCTAAGAACGGCCATGCCAAAGTCTTGATTCATTTGGTTGCTACAGTTTAGTAGCTAACTTTGTTGTAGTGTTCTGTGTTGGCTTCATAACAATGGGCGCTGTTGTAACCTGAAGGCCCTTTGACTGACTTAATGTGTAGCAACCTCCCGAGACCCTAATTTCCATGTCACGGCGATTTGTTTTATTACCAGTCTGCCAGGCGTGTAGCATGTCCTTACAAATATAGCTGTGTATAGCAGCAGCTGCTTTGACTCTTTACGCCCAGTCCCCTCTGAGCATGCATGCATGCCGGATTTCCTGCACGTGGTCAGTGTGACGTTCTGGGGATCACCCGCCCGGTTAGGGGTTCTGTCACTGCCTGCCCTGTAACCTTGTGTCCCTGTGCTGTGCAGCTATGGTTTAATCCCCTGACACTAGCAGCCTGCCCACAAGCACAAGGTCTCACCCTGGCTTTCACCAGCCTAGGTGCTCCTTGCAGAGAGACACCACCTGACCTTCCAGTCCCAAATCCATCCTCCCCGAGTTCTTAAGTACTAGATGCTCAGACTATTCCCATCTGGTTCCTCACCCCTAAAGGCATGAAACTGGCTCCCAGTTATCAGTTCACTTTGGCCCCCATGCTCCACCCAGTTTGTATGCTAGAGACCTGCTTAGGGTAAAAAAAACCCAAAAGTTTTGTTTAATAGAAAAACCACAGGTTCAAAGATGAAATCGTAAAGGTGTGAAAACCTGTACAAGTTACATAGTACATAAACGTAGACGCAGCCTCCGACTTTACAGTTCTGTATTAGATAAAATCCCTTTTCAAATACAAGTTACCTATTGCCCTAAAACAGTTTCTCCACATACCGTCTAGCTATAGGAGGGATCCAGCATTCATGGGCAGCCTCCTACCTCTAGAGACTGTCCCTCCAAGTTCTGGATAAAAAACTTCAGACCTGGTCTACACTGGAAAATTAGGTTGGTTTAACTGCATCGCTGAGGGGTGTGGAACATCTACGCCCCTGAGCGGCATAATTAAGCTGACCTAAGTTGCTGTGTAGACAGCCCTCGGTTGGCGAAATAATTCTTCTGTCAGCCTAGCTACTGCCTCTTGGGGAGGTGGGTACCTAACCCAACGGGAGAACCCCTCCCGTCTGTGTGGGTGTTGTCTACACTACAGCGGCGGAGCTGTGCCACTGGAGCCTTTTAAGTGTAGACAAGCCCTCAGTCTCAAGCCTGTTTTTAAAAGGTTTCCCTTTTATTTTTCTCTCTGTCTATGATGACTCTTGCTTAGCCAGAGTGGAGAAATTCCTTCTTGGCTTGATAACCCGGCTGTCTCTATGCCTTCCCCCTAACACTAATGGTCCATCGTTGCCTTTTCCTGGGTTGGAAAAAAAAGCCGGTTTCATGTAAAAACACCTGGTTTGGGTGGTGCCCCCCTCCCTGCTTGACTGCTCACTGCCCTACTGAGAGATATAGTTGGAGTCGTAGTACAGATTCTGAACGCAGTTTTCTATACACATAGATTCATAACCACCTTCTGTATACATATCTCATACTGACCAGCAAGTTCAGACAAGCTTTCGTGAAAGACCTTACTCAATATATTTTGCGTACTGTATTATGCTATAAATCAGTTGGTTTAACTGCTCATTTTGTGGGTTTAAACCTTCTGTTCTCCCTTTATATCAGAGGGGTAGCCGTGTTAGTCTGGATCTGTAAAAAGCAACAGAGTCCTGTGGCACCTTATAGACTAACAGAAGTATTGGCGCATAAGCCCACAAAAGCTTATGCTCCAATACTTCTGTTAGTCTATAAGGTGCCACAGGACTCTTTGTCGCTGTTCTCCCCTTGGGGTGTCTGGACCCTTATTCTCACAGTAAATATGCAAGGTCTTTGCACTACTCACGTCAGAAAACATGTTTGGTTAGTTCCTGCCTGAAGTTCTCGGAATAGCAGCCGGACGCTGTTAGGAATTTTTCAGCTAATCCTCTCGGGTCCCTGAACGTTGTCATGCTCTGGATCTGACACATCAGTGTGGCCTGTCAGGTAGAGCTAACCTGCATCTCATGGTTATGTTGTAAAATACACCACATGGCAGGATAATACAGCAGACCTTGCAGGGCTGGTGAAAATGAATATGCCACCAGATCTGCCTCAATCAGAAGAACTGAGTCTGCCAACTGGAGGCCCCTAGGTCCCTAACTGAGGCAGTTGGGCTCTGCATTGTCCATTGGACCTTTGGCCTGCCATCACAACCTGCCAGATATTGGCCCAGATATCCCTAGGATCCACATTGCTGTTGAGAAAACTGACTAAAACCTAGACTAGATTCTTGCCTGCATATTTATACCTGCCACTGGAAATTTCCACTACATGCATCCGACAAAGTGGGTATTCACCCACGAAAGCTCATGCTCCAATACGTCTGTTAGTCTATAACAGGCCTTCACAACATACGGCCCGCGGGCCGCATGCGGCCCGCGGGGGCTCACTCTCAAGCCTGGGAGGGAGGGGGAGCAGCGGCGCGTGAATCAGCTGTTTCACGCGCCGCGGCCGCTCGGGGTCTCCTCCTCCCTCCCAGGCTCTCAAA
>NW_020664598.1:821438-838875 GCF_002925995.2 Terrapene triunguis | reverse complement strand
GGCTCCCGCTCACCACTGGAGACTCCCCTTGCCGCTCTCACCCTAGGAGCCAGAGATCTCCCAGCAGGGCTGGTGAGTGCGGCCAGGGAGGGGGGAAGGGTGTGGTGGAGTGAGTGTCTGGGAGATGTGCGGGGGGTGCTGGGCTGTGAGGGTGTGGAGGTCGCTGGGCAGTGGGGGAGGTTTGTGTGTTTTGGGCTGCTAGGCAGTGGGGGCCTGTTGGGGGGTGCTGGGCAGTGAGGGAGATCTGTGTGTGTTAGGGCACTGGGGGTCTGTGTGGGGCATTGTTTAGTTGTGGTGGTGGGGCTGTGGGGAAGGGCACTGGGAGGGAGGGAGGAGAAATCTGTGTGTATTGGGAAACTAGCGAGTGGGGGGTTCTATGTGGGGTGCTGATGTGTATTAAGAGTTACCAGCTGGATTGAGGACTGATAGATCTGGACAGAGTTTATATTGAATGGGCAAATGAAAAAGATCGCAGGGAAAAACAGTAAGGTTAGTTTAGCCGTCTTTGACATTTCGACCAATAAGGAAATTAAAATGCATTTGTAATTACATATCTTATTCTTGGCTGATAATCATTTATTGATATTTTTTAGGAAAATTTTCAATTTAAAACACAAACTTTTGTTTTTCTTTTACTTATGATGTCTATCTGAAAACCCATATAAATTGACACAAATTGCAAATTAAAACTTTTTAAATGTATAAGCATTTTACTCACTTGGGCGCATTTGCCTCATGGCACACAAATTTGAACTCTGCTTCAAAAATTTGCACAGAAGAAATTTTTCTTTTACCTTAATTATACTATCTTAGGAACCCGCTATAACATAGTACCAAGGTTCAATACAAAGTCATATAAAAGTTATACAAAAATGCATAATGCAGAGATTTATCTACAACTGCATTGATTGACTGCTGTGTGCAGTAATATAGTGACCCCTGGACCTACAGGCTTCCACACACCGTCAGTGCCTTGCTAGTGTGCCATGCGCCGTGAGATATCTCTTCTCTTTGTGTGTGACTGTGAGTGTTTCCCTTGTGTGTGAATTTATTCAACAAAATCTTGAGCCTCATAATGGATACCATGAGTGAAAAGAAAAAGAGAAAAATAGAATCAGAGCACAGAGTTTTCAACACTGAATGGACGAATAAATACTTATATACTATTTCCAAAGACAAAATACTGTGCCTCGTGTGTCGCAAAACGTTAGCCGTTCCGAAAGAATACAACCTTCGGTGGCACTTTGAAACTAAGCATCCCAATCTCGCCAAATTGAGCTCAAATGAAAAAATAATTAAAGCAGCCAGTTTAGCGAAAAACCTTAGTAGAGAACAGCAAATTTTCAAGAAAGTGAGCACTGAGAACGATACAGTTACTAAAGTAAGCTTTAAAATTTCTAAGGAAATTGCTGCTGCTGGGAAATGCTTGACAGAAGGCGAGTTATTAAAAAAGTGTATGTTGATTGCTGTATCTGAGTTATGTCCAGAAAAGAGGGGAATATTTGAGAATGTCAGTCTATCACGCATGACTGTACGGAGAAGAATAGCTGACATTTCTACCAATTTAAGTGATCAGTTAAAGCAGAGAGTCAGTGAATTCTGCTTTTACTCCCTAGCTATGGATGAAAGCACCGATTTAAAAGACACCGCCCAACTTCTTATTTTTATTAGAGGTATTGATAAAAACTTTGAAATTACTGAAGAACTTGCTGGCATGTGCTCCATGACGGGTCGCACAACCGGAAAAGAAATCTCCAGTGAAGTGATAAAGTGCACGAATGATAAGTCGGGATTAGATTTCACAAACTTGGTGGCCATTTGTACTGATCAAGTATCAGAGGGGTAGCCGTGTTAGTCTGAATCTGTAAAAAGCAACAGTGTACTGATGGTGCTCCAGCTATGTGCCAAAAAAATGTTGGAGCAGTTACTCTTCTTGAAGAATTTATCGGAAGAGAAATAACCAAACATCACTGCATTATGCATCAGCAGGTTTTGTGTAGCAAAGTCTTAAAATTTGAGCATGTAATGTCAGTGGTAGTTTCCATTGTAAACTACATCCGTTCTAGAGGACTAAAACATAGGACATTTCGAGCCTTTCTTGAAGGGGTAGACACCGAGTGCAATGACTTAATCTACCATACAGAAGTGAGGTGGTTGAGTCGAGGAAGAGTGCTCCAGCGTTTTGTTGCTTTGAAAGAGGAGGTAGCAAAATTCCTAGAAAATGGGCCAATAAAATTCCCAGAGCTTGAAAATGAGTCCTGGAATCAAGATCTCTTTTTCTTTTGTGATATTACAGCACACCTGAATGATCTCAACATTCAACTTCAGGGAAAAAATCAACTTATATTTCAAATGTGTGCAGCAGTGAAAGCTTTCAAAATGAAATTGAAACTTTTCAGAAGTCAGCTGTCAAAAGGTGAAATGTGTCACTTTCCCACTTGTGCACAGCGTATCCCTCAGCACAAACACGCCGAGTTAGGAGAAAAATACGCAATGCACATCATTCTTTTGATTGAAGAATTTGACAGAAGACTTACTTTGTCTAAAGAAGAAGATGTCCAGTTGAAGCTGATTGAAGATCCCTTTTCTGTGGATCCAGAGGAAGTGCCACTAGATTTGCAGTTGGAGGTTATTGAACTTCAGTGTTCAGCAGTTTACCGAAATAAGCACAGAGAAAGCAGCTTGTGGGACTTCTACAAAAGTCTGGACAATGAAGTTGCACTGAAAATGTTCAGCATTTTTGGACGCACTTACATATGTGAACAAACATTTTCCATCATGAACATGAATAAAAACAAGCAACGTTCTTCTCTGACTGACGACCATTTGGAAGACATTATGAAAATATCCACTTCAAATATGACCCCCAAATGCGACAAGCTTGTTGTCGAAAAGAGATGTAATATTTCTCATTAAATTTGCAAGGTAATTATGAAAAGTACAAATGTTTTCTTTCAACGGAACAGATGTTTTTAATTTTTCCATGATTAATAAAAAAATTTAAAATAATTTAAAAAATTGTTTGATTTAATTGAAAAATTCTTAATAAAGTATCACACACCCTCCCCCCCAAACCTTAGCTGTTTCGGCGGGGCGGTGCTGGGGAAGGAGGGTTTGTTTCCGCGGGGCTGGGCGGTGCTGGGGGGGGGGGGTTTTCCCGGGGGCCGGGGGGTTTCGGCCCTCAGCTGTTTTCTTTGGAGTAATATGGCCCTCGCCGCTTTACGAGTTGTGCAGGCCTGGTCTATAAGGTGCCACAGGACTCTTTGTCGCTTTTGATTAAAACCTGCTGCTCATGGAGATTGTTTGCCTCTGTCGTCTCTCTGGTAAATGCCCAGCATAAGAAAGTCAATGCGGGACAGCTGGTGCAAGCTGGTTAGCTGGCACAGGCAGACAGTCACATGTACTGGCACAAAATCATTGGGCTCCACAGCCTGCTCGCCTCCAGGTGCGCTCCTTTGGAAATTTCGCCTTGGCTCTGGATTCTTGGCTGCACCCCATGTGGTTGGCTGCTGAGTGTAGCTCCTTGCATCTGCATTTGCTTTTTCCTTGGGAAATGAGCTGTAGACTCAAACATCACGTGTTCCCTGTTGTTACAGATCTAAGTGCCCAAGTTAGTGGCGCAAATTCAAAATGCAACTCTGCTGTAAGTGCGTGGAAGAGACAGGTACAGAATTCAGGCCTCTTGATTGCAAATTATGTATCTTAATCATATGACCGTCCTTGTCCCTTGAGAGCATATGAAAGGACTACGGACATTTTGTGACTCTTTCAGCTAGGGATCGTGATGTAAGGGCTGTGAATTCTCAGGCTTCGGGTCACATGTTGGTTAATAGGCTGGTGGGTTCTGCAACTCAGGGCACAGGAACCTCAGGGGTGGAAAGTCTGCCCACAATGGAGTTTAGAGGCACAAGGTGGGGCCTACATCATCCAGCTGTGACCCAAAAGTGGGTGGCAGTGGCTGGATGTAGTGTGGCCAGGAGACATGTTGATTCAGTGCAGCCCGGGGGGGCCTCCTCTGCTATCAGAGCTCCTAAGGGGCCCAAACTGTGACTTTAAACTGCTTTCTCCAGATAGACAACATCCCCAGGAGGTTCAGTGCAGATGCCCCCCTACCCTCCCTGAGAATGAATCCCCATCCCTTGTCTGCAGCTGCATCAGTGGGCCCGGATTGAACCCTCGGTCAGTGCTAGTGGTGTGTGTGGCCTGTTCATGTGCATTGTGAGGTGGTTGTCTCTTCCTCTGAAGACCTGGATTTGGCCACTGTTAGAGAGAGGCTACAGACAGGAGGGATCAATGGCCCTATATCATATGGCAAGAGGTAGGAAACTAGATCAAACCACTGGTCCGATTAGTCTGATCTGGTATCTTGATGGACCAATGGCTTGTACTGCCAAATGAGAGCTCAGTCTGCCTCTGTCTTGGCTTTTATGCTATGCACTTTGCTGTAGTGTACAAGTGCCTATGGGGAAAGGCGTCTATCCCAGGGCAAACGCGTGCATGACCCTGTGCCTGTACACAGTACTGACTGGGGCAAGGTGTTGAGGTCAGTTTGCCTGAATCCTGTTTATTCATGTGATCCTTCACAGGCTGCTCCCCGGGCTCCGACATCAAGCAGCTTTGACCTCCAGATGAAATTTGTGTGTGGCCAATGCTGGAGGAACGGGCAGGTGGTGGAGCCAGACAAGGACCTCAAGTACTGTAGTGCCAAAGCCCGCCACTGGTGAGTGCTCTTGTCCTCTCTTCTGTCTCCCCCTAGCCTGAGTGCAGGATTTCCCCCTGCCATATATTCATTCTCCAGTGCTTTGTACAGGCTACTTTGAAATATCTGTGAGGGCTTCCATCTTGGCAGACTATTCCCTTGGGGAGACTCTTCCAGTTTTATAGACATCACCATTAGCAAGCATTCTTCTTCGAGTGCTTGTTCGTGTCGATTCCATTCTAGGTGTGTACACACCCACGTGCCTGGTCGTCAGATATGTTTGCCTTAGCAGTATCCATAGGATCGGCTGTGGTACCCCCTTGAGTGTCGCGCTCATACATCGGTATATCAGGTGCCACCAGCCCTACGCCCTCTCCGTTACCTTTTACTGCCCGGGGTGGTTAGTTGGAGCGCCTTTCCTTGCATAGCAAGGGCTCGCAGTTACGTTTCTTCTGACTTCGAGCCTTAGGGCCTTTAAATAGTTGTTCATAGTAGTTGGTGTTAAGTAGCTGTTAAGTGTAGTTAGAAGTTAGAGTCCCAGCGGGGACTTCGCCCCAGGCGGGGCATGCCCCAGTTTCCAGGGTTTAAGCCCTGCATGGACTGTAACAGGCCTATGCCTGTAAGTGACCCCCACAGCAGCTGCCTCAAGTGTTTGGAATCACATGTGAAGGACAAGAGTCATATTTGTAAAAAACTTTGACCCAGGACTCAGAGTGGGATATTTGTTCGCGGGCTCTCCTCATGGAGGCAGCCCTTCATCTTCTTCCGAGCCATCCCGCCAAGACTCACCTAGTACCTCGGCCTCAGTGCACCCCTGGCACCGCTCCCCATCGCCGGTGCCCAGAAAGAAAAAGAAGCAGCACAGCTCCCCGGCACCGGGCAAGAAGGGCCATGGGGCATCTGGCAAGGACCCAGTTTGGGCCACTCTGGAGCCATGTGGATGTGCCCTCCCGTGCCACAGGAAGCGGCAAAGGCTCCCTACAAGGGCAAGCCAACCGCTAAGACCCCTCGGGGCAGTGGAGCTCCACCAATGCCCCGAGACAAGGCAGCGCTCTCCATCTCCGCGCTGCAGATCTCTGGCATCACAGCCCAGATCCTCTGGGGCTCGCCCGCAGTCATCGGCACCACGATCGCGGTCCCCACCATCTCAACGCGGATCGCCTGTGGGAGGAGCCGGTCTCCATTCTACCGTCACCGTTCACCCTCCCGCCAGTCATCCTCTCGGCACACATCTTGGTTGCCTGCCCCATGGGAGTACTCCCCATCGCGATTCCGGTCCCCTCGATACCGGCACCGATCCCCCCCCACTCCAGACACCGGTCTCCAGCGGCAACGGTCAGCAGGCAGACACAGGCAGCGACGGCCCCGCTGTGGTCACCGGAAGGGGATTCCTCCGGCACGGAAGGGCAGTTCAGCCCCTTGTCAAGACCCCACCAGCGCGTTTGGGCACTTGAGGCTGCATTGACATCTACGGCGCTGCCTTGGCAGCATGGCCAGTGGCCAGTGCAGTGGCCTTATAGGAGTGCGTGGGGCATGTCAGTAATGACGATGACCCTTTTGCACTGCTCATCTGCCGCCACCTCGGAGCAACAGCTGGCGGCACTGGGTTCGGTGCATGAGACCCGCTTGGAGGTTGGGGTAGAGGAGACAGCATCCACCCCAAAAAAAAAACCCTCCCCAATGGGGGGATGATGCCCTGGAGCCTCCCCCAGCGGTACAGTTGTTGTCCTCATCCCTGGATGAGGCTGTTGCGGGACCCTCGAGGGCCAGCCCGCCAGACAGTTTTAAAAGAACACCAAGCCCTGCTTCGACGGGTAACCGAGAACTTGGGCCTAGAAGTGGAGGAGATGGCCGAGCAGGTGAACACCTTGTTCAATATCTTCTCAGCCTCTACCTTGGCACGGGGTCCTGAAAATTGCCAAGGCCCTCTGGCAAATCCCATCGTCCATCCCTCCCACTCCAAAAGGGCCAGAAAGAAGTACTTCGTCCTGGCCAAAGGGTTCAAGTACCTTCATACCCATCCACCTCCGGGCTTTCTGGTTGTCTCTGTGGCCAACGAAAAGGACAAGCAGGGACACACCAGTTCAACTCCCAAAAATAAAAAGGCCAAAAGACGACCTTTTTGGGAGAAAAATTTATTCAACATCCAGCCTGCAATTCCAGGTGGCGAACCAACAGGCCCTCTCTGTCAGGTACAGTTTTAACTTGTGGGACTTTCTCCATAAGTTCAAGGAGTTTCTCCCTTAGGGTTTGGCCCAGGAATTTGGCACCCTGGTGAAGGAGGCACCCTGATGGCGGACTCAGTAGCTAGGGTGGTTGCGGTGGTCATGAGGCGCAGCTCCTGGCTTCATCTCTCGGGACAGGCCGGCGGTCTGCAGACCTCGATCCAGGACCTCCCATTTGATGAGAAGAGTCTCTCTTCGAAGCAGACTGCTGCGAGGCTGTACATGTTAAAGGACACTTGGGCCACCCTTCGCTCGCTGGGCATGCATATGCTGCAGTCTGCAAGGAAGCAGTTCCAGCTGCCCCCATCACCAAGGCCTTGGCAGCCTCATCAGGGGTGTGCAAGGAGAAGGGATAGAGACACAAGCTTTAGTCGTCGCCGCCTGCTCACCCGCACAGCCCAGCCTGGCAAAGCGTCCCAGGGCCAGAAACACTCATTTTGAAGGTGCGCTCGAGAGCAATGCCCCAGTCAATTCCCTGGATCCACCTTGTTCTTTCCTCAACCGTCTCCATCCCTACCGTTCAGTCGCGGGTCACCTCAGACTGCTGGGTGCTGGACATAATATCTCAGGGCTATACTCTGCAACTTTCTTGCCCCACCTGAAGGGCAGGGTGGTGCAGATCCTGACGGACAATACTGCCGCGATGTATTACATCAACAGGCACGGCGGTGCCAGGTCTTCGGCCCTTGTCAAGAAACTCTCCACCTTTGGGATTTTTGTGTGTGGCATGCCATTCATCTGGTAGCTGCGCATATGCCCAGAACCAGGAACGTCATAACAGATCACCTTAGCAGGACTTTCTCGTCTCGCCATGAGTGGTCACTCCATCTGGAGGTGGTCAGCATAATCTTCCAGAACAGAAAATGCCACATGTTCTGTTCGATCCGGGGGATGCACAGGGACTCCTTATCAGACGCCTTTCTCATTCCATGGTCGGGGGCGCTGATGTGTGCTTTCCTGCCAGTGCCGTTGGTTCACAGGGTCCCTGTGAAGATCAAGCAAGACAGTGCAAGAATGATCCTAATAGCCCCTGCGTGGCCTCGCCAGCACTGGTTCGGCACGTTGTTGAGCCTTTCAGTAGCCACCCTGCTGCAGCTGTCCCTCTGGCTGGATCTGCTGTCCCAGAACCACGGCAGCCTTTTGTGCCCGAACCTGGTGGCACTGCACTTGACGGCTTGGCTACCGCATGGCTAAGCGCGGACAAACAGGCAGGTCTTTCTGAGTAGCAGGAAACCCTCCATCAAAGCGACTTACCTGGCCAAATGGAAAAGGTTCACGTGCTGGGCTTCTGAACGGCGTATCTGAGCCGAGGAGGCCCCACTGCAGGAGATCCTGGATTATCTGCTGCACCTCAAACTCCAAGGTTTGTCCCTGTCATCGATCAAGATCCACCTGGCTGCTATCTTGGCTTTCCATCCTCCATTCCAAGGCAGGTCGATCTTCGCTCGTGACGTGACAGCATGGTTTTGAAAGGTCTGGAGTGTGTCTACCCGCACATCCAGGATCCCATCCCTCCCTGGGACCTGAATCTCATGCTGTTGAGGTGGCCGGGGCCTCCTTTTGGACCTCTGGCTTCCTGCTGTCTCCTGCTTCTCTCCTGGAGGATTTCGTTCCTGGTTGTGATAATGTCAGCCCACGGGGTGTCCGAGATCAGGGCCCTTATTTCAGAGCTGTCCTATACGGTCTTCTACAAGGATACAGTCCAGTTACGACCGCACCTGGCGTTTCGACCTAAGGTAGTTTCCCAGTTTCATACTGGCCAGGACATATATTTACCCGTCTTCTTTCCAAAGCCTCATACGTCAGATAAGGAGCCCAGGCTACACACCCTGGACGTCAGGAGGGCGCTGGCCTTCTACGTAGATAGAACGAAGCTGTTCCGTAAGTCAGCGCAGTTGTTCGTTGTGGTGGCAGACAGAATGAAAGGTCGCCCAGTGTCTGCTCAGAGGATTTTGTCCTGGATCATGGCCTGCTTCCACCACTGCTATGAACTGCTGAAGGTGCCTCCGCCAGCAGTTGTGACGGCACACTCGGCTAGAGCGCAAGTGTCAGCGGCCTTCCTGGCACAGGTGCCAATCCAAGAGATCTGTAGGGCCGCTACCCGGTCGCCTGTCCACACGTTCACGTCTCAGTGTGTGCTTACCCAGCAGGCTCGAGATGACGCTGGCTTTGGCAGAACAGTGCTGCAAGCTGCAAGACCTTGAACTCTGAGCCCAGCTCCATTGATACTGCTTGTGAGTCACCTAGAATGGAATCGACACAAGCAAGCACTCGAAGAAAAAACGGTTGCCTACCTTTTTGTAACTGATGTTCTTCGAGATGTTGCTCATTTCCATTCCATTACCCGCCCTCCTACCCCTCTGTCGGAGTAGTTGGCAAGAAGGAACTCAGAGGGCATAGGGCCGGCGGCACCTAATATACCAGCGCATGAGTGCGGCACTCAAGGGGGTGCCACAGCCGGCCCTACAGATACCGCTAAGGCAAAAATATCTGACGACTGTGCATGTGGTTGCCACACACCTAGAATGGAATGGACATGAGCAACACATCTCGAAGAACAACAGTTATGAAAAGGTAGGTAACTGGGTTTTTTCTGCAGTCAGGTTCTATTATTTATCATTTGTATGCAGGGCCCTCTTTGGGCATGGCACTTTGCAGAGAGAAAAAAGACACAGTCCCCTCTCTAGGAGCTTACAAGCTAGGCTAGAGGGAGCCTCCATTTTCCCTTTGTTCAATTCATCCCATCTCTCCTAGCTATACTCAGCTGGAGCACCCAAAACAGTTCTTCTCCAAACTTGTTTCCAGACATCAGCTGTTTGTAGATGGCAATCCTATCGCTATTGGTTGTAATTTTAGCCATGGTATGTACTTTACATCCTTTTTAAATGAGCCCTTTGATCATTTTTGTTGCATTTCTCTGAAAGGCATCCAATTTGTCTGCCTTGTTCTGTGAATGTGGTGATCTAGGAGAGGTCTCAGTGCGACATAGAGAGGGACGGTCACCTTCCCTTCCTGGGATGTCATTTCTCTGTCTGTGCTGCATTGGCCTGGATTTTTTTTGCCACAGTACCCTCTTCAGATCCTTTTGTAGGACATTGTGGAAGAGTGATCTGCCTAACTGTAGGATCTTGTTCACAGTGCCGTGTCTGTGTGTAAGGACCTGCAGTTCTACAGCAGCTCTCGCCCTGAAGGGTCCCAAAGTGTGTGGTTTTTTTTGTTTTTTGTTTTTTTTTACAGACTGTATAGACCAGGACCGGTTCAGCCACCCCTGGGGATGGAATGTGGGAGGTGTTCAGTACCTCACAAGAAGTGGGGGGAGCAGGGGGAAGCAGGAGGAAAGGCTCCCTTTTGACTCACCCTGTAGAGCTACAGTCTGTTCTTCTAGTGTGTCTGCTGTAGTTACCTGTAGCCCATGGCTACCAGCCAGTGCGAGGGGCAGGCTGAGTGATGGTTCTGGTGTGGTGATGGGATATTTTAAACCCCCTTTGCTTCCCCTCCTGCCTTTTTGTTTTAATTCCCCCTCTCCCCGTTTCCTAGCTGGACAAAGGAGCGTCGCGTCCTGCTGGTGATGTCCAAAGCAAAGAGGAAGTGGGTGTCCGTCCGACCGCTGCCTTCCATCCGCAACTTCCCACAGCAATATGATGTAAGCCCTGTACCCCTTCGCGGCTCCAGAATCCTCCCCCTTCCTATCGCAACGCTTCATGCACCGAGCATGGAGCCAGTGCTTCGATGCTCTTGGGGCAGGTGCTTTGTAAATGGACAGGTGGGTAGGTAGACGTAGACCCAGGTGAAAAGCAGAGACCAACTGAAAACGAAGAGAGATCAGTTCCATCTCAAACAGCCAGCTCCGTGGCATGGTATGAAAGGACCCCTGCAACCAGGTTTTTGACACTGCTCTTAACACCATCACCACCTATAGGACTGGCCGGCTCAGGGGATGGGGATGGGGTCTAGCCCTTCTCCTTGGGTCACGCCTTTCCAGGCCAGGTCACAGGTGGGGCAGTAGGCACAGGATAAGCTTGTGTTGTCCCTGCTTTTGCTGTACCTGTTCTGCGGGTAAACCGAGCGCATTAGTCTCCTAGGCTTCCAATCCAGCCACTTCCACCAGTTTTTACAGCTCACTTGAAAGGTGATTTGGAAACAGATATTAAAAAAAAAAAAACACCCCCTAAATTAAAACCCCAGAGCCACGTGAAAAGCTGTGAAGCCCACTCCCAGCTCAGCATGTGATAGGAGGTGGGATAGCGCTCTTCTCCTTTCTGCCTCAGGGGGGGAGGAGATCGGGACAGGCCCCAGCCATGGTTAACGGAGAGCTCCCCTCCCCTCAGTGAAGAGGTGTCTGCCATCTCTTAATCTAGAGCCAGAGGGGAGCCCATGTGAAAATGCTGGGGGTCCCCTTCTCCTGCTCACAGCCAGGGTAGCTATAAAGCACCTGCGACCTCTCAGTCAGTCGGATCACTCAGCTGCTTGAGTGTGTTCTGTTGCCTCACAATAAAAGATTTCCATGTGCTGCCATGGCAGTCGCAGGCGGTGCCTGGGGGAGTGGGAGTTTCTTCCTAGAGCGGCTGCTGACTTCTGGGAAACTGTCCTGGGTTTTTCAGTCTGTTTCTAATCAGATTTTGTCTCTCCCCTCTCAGCCCAAAGCCAAAATCATGTGTGTGTTGGCGGCGGGAGGGGGCGATAGGTCAGACTAAGTTGCTGCTGAGATGTCACCCAGGGGAGATCCCAGCTGTGGGGTGGGGAGAGGGGAAGGGTGTGGACTCGCAGCTTAGCTGGCTTGGGGTTTTTTTGTCTTTAAGATTCCCTGTAGTGCAAAAGGAGGCATGAGCGCTACGGGAAATGGGAGCCAGCGTCTGGCAGAAGAAGTAGCCCTTTGTTTTCTCCACCATGCCTCCATTAAAGAGCCTGTGACAGGGAGGCATGGCCAGGAGAAGGCTAAGGCCTGCCTGTCACGTGGCTCAGCGGGGCTTTTAGAGGAAGGGGAGGTGCCCAGTGGGAGAGCTGCAGAAGGAAGGACCCCTGGGCGGGGGCAGCACACGTGCTCTAGGGCGACAGCTTTTGTTTTGTGAGTCTGTAAACTGTGTCCTGAGAAAAGGGCCTGACGAGAGCCTTGGGCGTGGCTTTGAATTTTTCCTGAGCTCGTGAGGGAGTCATGGACCTGTGGCCCCCAAACGCTGCCGCCGGCACTGATGTCACTGGAGTGTCTGGGGTTTTTTTCCCCTCTTTCCTGTGTAGGTGCATATGTGTGGGTAGTGTTTGCTGGGGAGTGAACCCTTCGGTTTGTTCCCACAGTAGGCAGTGCATGGGCAGCAAGAGTGCAAGCTTCCCACCCCGGCCCTGCTGCTGTCTCTCTCGCTTCCAACGGGTGAGAGAATGGCTACGTCTCCAGTGACGCCTTCAGGCCCTGGCCCTTCTGCTGAGGCTGCAACAAGGGGGTCAGTGTGTGTCAACAGCGGGGGTGGTTTTTGCAAAGTAGACATGCCCTCATCCTCCCCCCCCTCCCCTCCCCGGGCTGCAGTGTCAAAAATCTCTGCATTCAGGTGCTTCCGAAAGGCAATTTCCTTTCTTCATACCATGCCTTGCTCATTTCATGTGGGGCCACATTGCAGCTTCCTGGTGGGTAACAATTAAGGGTCACTGCTGATCTGGGCTGGATTCCAGCCATCAGCTTAGTCAGGGCTAGCTTGACAATTTGCAGGGCCTAAGCTGCTGAAATGGGGGGGAACCCAGCTGTAAGTTTTCTCCACTTCCGGTCCGGTTGCTGGAAGAGGAGACAGGATCTGGGAGGGAGCTGTTTCCTGGTGCTGAAGTGGGAGATAAGGTCAGCCGGTGAGTTGTGAAGGAGGCAGGGCCCCAACCAGCTGCTTGCTTTGGCTGTGCATAAGGACAGCCATGAATGGAGAGGAGCGGCTCTGTATGCCACCCTCCGTTTGCTGACTCTCCTTGGTAGGACTGTTTACAGGGAGAAAGGGGGAGAGTGTGTAACTAGCAAAGGGTGGGCTGGACGTGTGCAGGGAAAGCTCTTTGCAGTTCTTACTAGAGTTTTGTCATTAGGAACTTTTGCTCTGAATCAATCTAAACTCGCCTTGGGCATCTCTCCACTTCCCTCTGATAGCCTCTCCCCCCCCTCAAGACCTTCATCCATCAGGCTGGAGAGGACATGGGTGAGAGTCCCCTTCAGACGCCGCTGCTGGGTTAGCAAAAGTTGCTTTCCACCACCTCACCTGGCTCCATGAGTAACCTTACCTGTAAGCGGGCCAGCCGTGGGCTTGGTGGATAGGTAGTGAGAGGACAGTCACTGAACTCAAGCCTCCTGTACGTTTATACAGAGATCTCATCCCTCAAGTCTTAGGGGACCCAGGGAGAAGAGGCACGAGTGATCAGCAGCACCTGCTCAGTGCCTTTGCTGGTTGGTCTGCCCCTTTCTCTTTCCCTAACCAGAAGGGTCTGGGTGGGGCGGGGGGCTGTGTTTTCTTTTCTGTCTCTTGACAGCTGTGTATCCATGCACAAAATGGCAGGAAGTGCCAGTATGTTGGGAACTGCTCCTTTGCCCACAGCCCTGAGGAGAGAGACATGTGGACCTTCATGAAAGAAAATAAAAGTGAGTGGTGAGATGGGGGCAGGAACAGGGACGCTGAAGAGCACAGGGTGTGTTACGGCTCTTCTCCCCAGCGTCCCAGAGCTGGAAAGGACGTTGAGCACCCCCGCCTTTCCAGCAGGAGGGTGAAATTACTCCAAAAAATGAGGCTCTCAGAGCGTGGGCTAGAGCTGTTCAAACGCCAGCCACGCGCAGCTGCGCAATCACCCTTCCGCCAGCGCACCCGAGTCCTGCACCCAGTGCTAGTCCATTCTCGCCTGCCCGCTCCACAGCTCTGCTCTTCCTCTGCTAGGCTAGCCCTGGCTCCATACACCTCACTCCTGACCTCTGCGCCTGTCCTGGCCTCTCACCTAGTTCTGCTAATGTCCCTCACGCCTAGGCTGCAGCAGTCCCTGCTGATTGTGTGAAAGGTCGTACACAGGTGTGTGAACTTTGTGTGAGGACCCCGTTGGGCAGTGCCCCTTACAACCAAGCTTGTCCTCACTTGTTAATAGTTCTTGGAAATATAGGTGGGCACCACACCCCATGGTCTTGGCCAAATTTCTTCTCTTCCCCTTGCCACCTCACTCTCCCACCAGTGTCATGAGTTGTAGAGCTGGCCAAAATGCTTTGGCTAATGGAAATTTTGCTTAAAAAAATTAATTTGGGGGGGGGGGGGGGTCCAAAACTATTCACAAATTTGGGTCAAATTTGGTGAATAGTTGTGGCCAAAAAAGAATGTCCTCCCTCCACCCCCCGGTCAGTGTTTGGATACTTTGTTTCTGAAGAAAATGTCAGTTTGAATTAATATTTTGTTTAAAAATCACAACATTTGAAACCCAAACAAACTACTACTTTGTTTTGTTTCGTCTCCTGCTTTGCTGCAGCAGGAGGTGAGCTATCCAGTGAGAGGGACCAGGCTCAGATCTGATCTGTAGGTTTCAGAACTCTGCCTCCCTCCCCCAGACCAAGGGAAAGAGATTTCTCTACCCAGCCTCTCACCTGAGGAGGTAACCGCACTGGAGAAGGAGTGTCTGTAACTGAAGGAAATGTGGCGGGGGAGGGCTGCACATTCAGAACACCAGATCTGTACAGGTCCCTTGTTCTGAGTGTGTCCATAGTGGGTGGGTAGGTGAGTTGCCTGGCTGACCTGGCTGATTCCCTCCTCGCAGTATTGGATATGCAGCAGACCTATGACATGTGGCTAAAGAAACACAACCCTGGGAAGCCAGGAGAGGGGACACCACTCACGTCGCGTGAAGGAGAGAAGCAGATCCAGATGCCCACCGACTACGCCGACATCATGGTAATATCTCTCCTCCCTTTCCTCATTCTGACATCTCCCCCTCTTTCCTGTGCTTCCCTGCAGGAGTCTCTTGAGAGGAGACTGTGCTGATTGGAAATCCAGTGAGGTTGGAACGCTCCCTTGGGAAAGAGCCTGTGATCTTTGCCAGCTAGGAGGAGGGCAGCCAGGGTAGCAGTGATGAGGCGGGAGGGCATAGGCCTGGGTCAGCAAGGCTGCTCCAGGACTTTCCTGTCAGTTAAACATGTTTTTATCCAAGAGTCAGCTGAAACTGTATCTTACGCATCAACTCCTGCTTCCTGGGCTCCCGCCCTTCCCTGGAGCCCTGGAACGGCAAAGCCACGGCTGGCCATTTTGAAAAGAATTGGGTTGGGGGTGAGAGATCTGTGGGGTTATAACTGGCCCACCAATGGGTGGGAAGAGAAGTAGGGGGAGAGTGCAGAGGCAACGTACTAATGCGTGGCAGAGGAGAGGTATGGGGAAGGGGGATGGGCAGGCCACTAAGGTCTGGAGAAACCATATCTAATTGCTCCACAATCCCTCCTATGGCTGTTCTAAGGAGTGATACTGGTGGGCTCAGACAAAGAATCCAGTCCTGTCCCCTGTGGCCAGCAGTTTGATGTTCCCAACACTGATATGTCAGGAGAGGGAAGTGCTGGGTGGGGTGGGGAGACCCTGGATGCTGTGGCGGAGAGGGGACATCCCTTCCTCTCCACTCCCCAGTGCTGGGAAGGTCAGCATGGGCACTGCTAATGGGCTGCTCGGTCTGTGCCGGTTAGATGGGATACCACTGCTGGCTGTGTGGGAAGAACAGTAACAGCAAGAAGCAATGGCAGCAACACATCCAGTCAGAGAAGCATAAGGAGAAGGTTTTCACCTCTGACAACGACTCTAGCTGCTGGACCTACCGCTTCCCCATGGGCGAATTCCGGCTCTGTGACAGGTACCGCGTGCGCCACACCTCCGTTCTACACGGGTTCGCTGCCGGTGAAAGGAGAGCAGACCTGGTACCGAGTCGGTCTGCTCCTAAATGGGGAGCCCCAAGGAACTGCAGCTCGGGGGAGTTCTGGGAAGGTCAAAAAGTGGGAGACGTTATTGGGAACACCCCCTCCAATAACGCTTCAGAATCAAGCTCACACCCCCTTCCCCCACCTAAAAGTGATAAACTACAAAGCTCAAAGGCATGAACGATGCTTCTCCAGCCTCACACGGTCTGTCTATACTTTGGGAAATGAAAGAAACTTTAACCCAACAGCCATGCCACCCATGACTGTGGTGACGTCAGATCTCACAAGCTAATCAGAGCCTGGCTGGGTCCTTGCTTGTCTGAGACACCTCTTTGGGAAACCCAGCTGCTTCAGTAAGTGGGTTTAGTGTCTCACTAGAGTGCCCCTCTCTCTTTTGTCCATGCCTCAAGATGATGATACGAGGCATTGTGCTGCTGGAGGTGAAGTAGAAAACTGAGGTCCTGATCACTCATGTCTGTTTCAAGATCCCATGGCATTTTTTTCAAGAGTAGGGCTGTCCAACCCTAAATGTTAGCCCAGTTCTAACTTGGCAGCCCTAAATCCCCTTTTAGTCTCAGTTGGGTATGGGTATGTCTCCTCTTGGCCAAAACTGTTATTGCTATACTCTGGGTACATCTTCACTACCCGCCGGATCGGCGGGTAGTAATCGATCTATCGGGGATCGATTTATCGCATCTCGTCTAGACGCGATAAATCGATCCCCGAACGCGCTCCCTGTCGACTCCAGAACTCCACCAGAGCGAGAGGCGGAAGCGGAGTCGACAGGGGAGCCGCGGCCGTCGATCCCGCGCCGTGAGGACCCAAGGTAAATCGATCTAAGATATGTTGACTTCAGCTACGCTATTCTCGTAGCTGAAGTTGCATATCTTAGATCGATTTCCCCCCTCTCCCTCCCCCCTGCCCCCCAGTGTAGACCAGCCCTAAGTTAAACAACCTCCAGGCATCACCCCAGAGGTGGTGGCTACATTTCTGCATTCAGACAATGAGCCCAATACAGGGAGAGCGTTTGTAAAGTGCTTTAGAATCCAGCACAATGTCAATGCTAGAGAAATGGAGCAACCCTTTAAACCCTGCCCCTTAAAAATAAAATAGTCCAGTGAGTTGTGTTTCTCTCCTGGCAGGTTCCAGAAGACCAAGGCCTGCCCTGAGGGGGAGAAATGTTGCTATGCTCATGGCCAGGACGAGCTGACCGAGTGGCTGGACCGGCGGGAGGTGCTGAAGCAGAAACTGGCCAAAGCTCGCAAGGACATGCTGCTGTGCCCCAAGGATGATGACTTCGGCAAATACAACTTCCTATTGCGGGACGGCGTATAGTGGGGTGGGGGGACCTGTTGACTGGAGAAACAGAAGCAAGTTTTCAAAGGGTGAGGCTGTGGCAGGGCAACTGAGAGACATGTATCACAAAGAGAACTTTTTTTTTTTCCTTTTTGTTTCAAGATTACCAATATGATTTTCTGGTGGTGAATGAAATTGTGAAAATTGTGACCCGATTCCTCTGTGGCCAGTGAATGCCGAGCTCATAAAGTTTCTTTTCTATCTTCTTTTCTTTCCTTATTCTCTGCCCACCTTCTTTTTTTTTTTTTTTTTTTTTTTTTTTTTTTTTTT
>NW_020664598.1:784610-821338 GCF_002925995.2 Terrapene triunguis | reverse complement strand
TGAAATTTGTTATTATATTTCTTTTTTGCCCGGGTAAAGGTGGGGCCATTAGATTTTTTTTTTTTTTCTTTTTTTCTTTTTTTTTTTTCCGCCCTCCTTTTTTTTTTTTTTTTTTTTCCTAATTGAAAGGAATGAACACAGTTGGGCATGAGAGAGAGAAAATCTTTTCCTTTTAATTCCCTGTCTCTAGACTCTAAGTGTGGCTGGGAGGTTTTTTGGGACATCGCAGTGTCATGAATGCAGCTGAGAGGGGGAGCTGAGAGAGGGGGCAGGGTTACTGGAGCATAGGTGTCTGCAGTCCTCTGTGCTCATTCTCCTCCGTATGGTGGAGCAAATTCCCCTTCTCTTTCACGCTCTCCTAGAAGAACAATGTAAAAAACAATTGTAGCTGATTTAAAACGTTGTTTTCAAACACATGGCCTGTTAGCTGCTGTGGATGACAGCAAAGGAGCAAAATTACATCCCAAGTCTTCCCCTGAGGCACACAACTGCTGAGGAGGGTAATGGCTGTCTAGCCCCCCCCACATACATGGGTGCAAGGAGCATAGCTGAGAAAACAACCAGGGTGCTTTTTGCAGAAGGGGCAGTTTGAAAGTGATCATGGATGACTTTTTTGCTGTTACTATTGATTGTATCCAAAAAGCAAAGTAGTAATGGGTCATTTGACTTTCTCATGGACAGAAGAGAGTGCAGATTTTTTTTTTTTAAACTAGTGTGATTATGTAAGTAAGACTGAGTCTGTCCACAGGGTATAGCTAATACTATGGTGCTGTTGTCATCTGTGTGCTCTGGGCCTTGGGATCAGCCAGGAAAAAGGAAGTAACAGAAAAGGAGCTTGTATTTGTATTTATCAGCAGTGTAAAGTCAGTCAGCTTCTGCTTCGGGGATTACGTCTTTAAATAGTCTATATACTTGGTTACTTGGATACGGGTTTTGTCTGTAGAGGCTGAAGGTGCTGTCAGAGGAAGTGGGCATAAATCAATTCAAGGACACTATCAAGTAGCATAGGCCCAAAATTCAGAGTCTGTGTTTGACAAAGAATGCATTTAGAAATGATTTTGCGATTGAAATGAATACAGTGTGGTTGCTGGAGGGGGTTGAAACCTTCTCTTGCAGTGTTGCAAAATCAAACTCAATAGCATTGGACGAGTGCATGGGAACCAGAAAACAAAGCTAACTAGAAATGGAAGACAAAACTGACCAGGGTAGTTTGGAGCTGAGTGACGTGCAAAACACAAACCAATAGCGTGCTGAAGAGACCAATTTTAAAGGCTCTTTTAGATTATTAAATTGAAGCCAGTTATTAATGCAAGTAAGGAGAATGTTTGTTTGTTCTAGCATGTGATTTTACTTTGACTGTGTGTCCCCTTGCAGTCTCCCCTCCCGGAAAAGAAAAAGGAAATTAACTCTTCCTGTATCCCTTGTCAGACAGAGGACAAGATGTCCAACAACTGTCTGGAAGAGAAAAGAAAAATCATATTTGTAATATGAGGGTCCCTCTGGGTAAATAGAAACACACAACCACCCAGCCCCAGTGTCCCCATCAGGTTACACCTTGGTTTTTTGGTGGGGAATGTTCAGCAGTGGGAAATGTGTTTTTCTGATTGTTTTGGTTTTTTTAAATCATTATGAACATTGCGTTTAAACTGGCTTCTAGGCTTTTGTGCTTCCCTCCCCTCACTAGACTTCCAGTGCTGCAAGTAATGTCATTTTCCAGCAAGCTGGCCCCTGCCGGCAGGAAGAATAGAGGAGTGCCTCTTTGCCATGGGAACATTCAGGTGCGCAGGGGATACAGGAGCCTCTGATAGAATCACCCCGCCTCATGGAGCAAGAGAGGGAACAGCTGTCAGGTCTGCTGCTGGTATTGTGCTGACTTGCATTTTGAATTAGGTCAGCTCTAGGGGGAGCAGTCGACACTCAAGGTATGTCTACACTGAAAATGCTACTGGGGCAAAGTTGCAGCTGCGCCGCTGTTGTGCTTCAGTGTAGACACTACCTACGCTGACAGGAGCAGTTTTCCCATTGGTGTCGATAACCCACCTCCCCGAGAGGGGAGAGCCAGGACAGTGGAAGAATTCTTCTGTCGCCCTAGCATTGTCTACACCAGGGCTTAGGGTGGCATAGCTGCTTTTCTCAGGGGTGTGGAATTTTCACGCCCTGAGAGTTGTAGCTGTACAGCTGTATGTTCCCAGTGTAGACCAGCCCTTAGACTGTGTCAGCTGTAAGTGAAGCTAGTGTTGCTAAATGAAGTGGCCCCGCTGAACGCTGTTCCTGTCAGAGTTGGTACCATTCTCCGTTGAGCCCAGCTGAGGGGATTCATTAGTGCATGTGGCATGCGTGGCTCCAGAGGGAAGATCCGTGATGTGGCCCAACACGTGCCGTCTGTCGGCAAGTTGGCGGGGTGATCTCACATCATTTGGGTGGGGTGGGATTGATGCAGGGATATGTTAAGAAGGTGCCAGAGACTGTCCATAGTGCCTACTATACCACCTGCACTCTTGCCTTGTTTGTTTGAGGAGTGGTGGTAGGACGTCTCGCAGGATTTTCTATCTCCAATACTGGAATGATATAAATTGTGTTTAAAATAGGGCCGCTCAAATAGAGGAACCCGATTGGCCGAACCGGAGTGCGGAGTAGAGTCTCAAATATAACTCCGCTGAGTCAGGATCTCAGTATTTCTAATGGCAATAATGAGCTTATGCCAACACCCCAGAGTTTCTCTGGGGTCAGCTTTGTGCCTCATCCTGGTCCATCTGTCACTGGGGAGTGGGTACGCTGACATCTGCCCCCTTTGTCCTGAGCCTCCCTTTCCCTCACTCTGATTACAGTTTAATACAGTGTGCATGTGTGTACATAGTTTGATACAGCACCATCGGCTGAAGAACAAACAGTCCCACCTTCTTAGAGCAATGTGTGTGTAGTTGTGTTTTTTTTAATAGGGTCTTATGAGATTGTTTTGCCTGTGAGAAGTCAGAGCCCTCCAGTGCTGTACGTACAATAAATAAAACATGGCTGTATTTTGCATGGTGGTTCAGCAGCGTTGGGTCCCCTTTTCTTCTCCCCACCTCTGAGAACACCTGTGGCCCCTAGACAAGAGATATTAGGTAGGAAGCAATATGTGGGAGATACTGAATTGGCAGCTGGCATCTTTATTTACAGACCTAACTCTGGATGTACACAACTCATAGGCAGCTGGCTCAGTTCTTGCATAGTGGTTAGAGCCTGGGAGTATTAATGAGGAGACCTGGGGTCTGGTCTTTCCAGCCACTGCTGTTAAGTCACTGGGTCCCCTGGACAAGCCGCTAGCCCCTCCATGCTTGTTTTCCCCGCTGCCAAATTGCGATAATAACGATATGAGGCTTAATTCATTAGTGTATGTACAACTCTTTGGGGTCCTGGCCTGGAAGTGGCACTAGAAGCACAGAGATTGAGTATGTATTTGTTGTTTATGATAGAGAGGTGGGAGAAGGGAGGATGCTTTTTCTCGCATGCCCCAAGGAGACGGCTGAGCAGCTGGAAAGATCCTTGCTCCACTGATCCGCCTCCCAATCCCAAGTTTTATTGGATGCCCATGGTTTATGAGCAGGCTGATGCTGTATTTGTTTCCACCGATAGGGTGAGGCGCGATTTCTGTTCAGATTTGAAACTGGGCACCTCATCTCCTAGTAGGTACATTTCATTGTCTCAAGCACTGAAATTGAAAGGCTAGATGGCAAGGGAGAGGGATGCTTGTCTTCTATGTTGCCAAGTATACTCATAATGTATAGAATTGCTGTGACACTGGATTAAGCAAAGTAACAGGAACCCAGCTGCTGCTAAATGAGCTAATCCAGCCTTCCCTTCACACACCCCTTTTTGTAGCTGTCTAATCCCTGCTTTACCAACACGTGTTCAGCCGGTCGCTCCCTCTGCAGAATTTACCAAAAAAGTGATATTAGCACCAGTGCGTAGGCTTGTACCATGTTCATTGGAGTGGCGGCAGCGACATGTGCAGGGGAGAAGAGAGGAAAAATTAATCAAGGGAGGGGGAATGCTTGTTTTTTAGTTTAAAAACAAATCTGCATTTACAGTGCCATTGTCGCGTTTGCTGCACCGGGACTTAAGAGTTGATAATTTGTTTAGATTATGGAGCGGGGTGATGTCCCTTCTCTTTAATCAGAATAACTGCTCTGCACCCACTCTTCTCCAGACTGATAGTGTTAGCTGGGGGGAGGGGCTATTGTTATGGGGGCAAAGGGGGTGGGATGCTCATGAGCATTGCGTATCTATTTTTGTTTTCCCAGATATGATAACCTGATCTGTGGTGTTGCAGTATTTTGTCACAGACTTGTTTTAGTGTGTATATATGTGACCCCTGTGAAGCATATATACACAGGTATTAAATATATCGCTCTATATAATATTATATATGTGTGTGGTATCGAAGGAATCTTTTTTAATGAGGGTAAAGGAAAAGGACTCAGTCCAGGAAATGCAGCATCTCCTGTTTAAATGTGAAGGCTTTTTTTTTTTTTAATTCCTGGCTGGGGTGGCAGAAAGGAGGAGGAAGGGAGGAGTTTATAGACAGGTATAAAGTTCAAGCTGGGACAGGTTTTCCTGATCACGCCTCTGAAAACCCTCCGGTGATGACCTTCCTACTCCACCCTAGTGAAAGAATATTCAGGTGCTTCGCTAATGAGTAAAGTTATGATTAAAAGCTTTGCTTATATGTATGTAAAGGGCAGGAGACTCCAGATTTGACCCCTCGTTTTCTTTTGCTTATAGCTTTTTTCAGTGTGATATTTCATCTCACCAAAAATACTCAGCACTAGCAGCTCTATGATAATTAAACCATAAGCTCCAGTGTTCTAAAGGAACCCTACAACAAACCAGTACGCTCAGCCCAGCACGCACTCCTCCTACAATAACAATCTAGCCTGTGCAATGTGGGGGCTAAGGGGAGGATTTTCAGCAAGGAAACAAATCTGAGGGCTAACGAGCGGCGTTAACTTTTTTTTTTTAACGTTACGAAAAATATCTTGTCCCTTTATTTATAAAAAACAGAACCCTCCAACACACACACCAGACTTTGATTTAGTTCAGCTTGTTAAATGCTGAGGGATATAATACAAATCCTTCTCCCAATCCTTTCAAGTGAAGGGAGGGATTTGTGAAGTTGGTGTCAGAAGTAACCAAATGTTTGAAGCAAAAAACAACAACAAATCAGTTCATATGAACAGTGTGTCAGAAATGGACGTGCTCTTGGCATGTGAAAGGGAAAAATTGCAAGGGGCTGCTGCAGTTCTAAGCTGGATAGTAATGAGACGGAGTCCTTTAAAATGTCTCTGTATTAATATAATTTAAGAATACCACGCTTTACTATTAAAGAAAACCTTAGTACCTTTCATAAGGTCTAGTACCAAGATAATAATGTAGATGTTTTAACAATTTTGTTTTTGTTCTTAAAACAAACTTGCTTCTTTTAGCCTTTGTAATAGAAAATAAAAGTGTGCACTTTAAACCCTCTCCAGATGACTTGCGTGTCTGTGTTGCAAAGAGTTTGTGAAAGGCATTATCCGGGGCCTCAAGGCCGCCTTTGATAAATGACATTGCTGCTACAGGGAGAGAGTGGTGTGGGAGGGGTGGGGGGATGGGATTGAAGGACACCTGCTGTGGTTTATATCCAAGTAATCCACTAGTATCCACTTAATAATCATTCATTGCTAGTAGCTTAACAACAGTCGTTATTAGAGATATAGCTAACGTATATACAGAGCATCTGAACTCGGCCAATCTATCAGTCTAACCTAAGACCAACAGCCTTCTCCAGTAGTCACTTCCACACCCTGAACATTCTATTCACTCTCTTAAATCCAGAGTAACACCACATCTGTCTTGTAGTTTTTTAATACAAATGTATTCATATCAGAATTGTCTTAACAGATCTTGTTTGATGCAGTGGCCATCTAAATTCTGTTTTTGCTGTACAGTAACTCCTTACTTAAAGTTGTCCCAGTTAACGTTGTTTCGTTGTTACGTTGCTGATCATGCTCGTTTAAAGTTGTGCAATGCTCCCTTCGAAAGTCGTTTGGCAGGAAGAGCAGCCTGTTGCAGCTAGCTGGTGGGGGCTTGGAACCAGGGTGGACCGGCAGCCTCCCTATCAGCTCCCCGCTCCCCTAAGTTCCCTGTGCAGCAGCTGCCAGCAGGCTATCAATTGCCGGCAGTTCAGCTGTCCCTCCCCCCACTGCCATGTGCTGCTCCTGCCCTCTGCCTTGGAGCTGCTCCCGGAGCCTCCTGCTTGGAGTGGATTGTGCACTCCAAGGGGGGGGAGGGAGGGGGCTAATGTCAGGGTGACCCCCTCCCCCTTGCTCCTACACCCCGCTTACCCCTTCTTCTCCATATAGAGCAGGGAGGGGACACGGATGGAGAGAGACAGAGAGAGCCTGGGGCAGCAGCTGCTGTCTCAACTTCCTGATGCACTTAAAAAGACAATGCACTTAAGAGTGGGTCAGCTTACTTAAAGGGGCAGTGTGCATCTCTCTCTCTCTCTCTCCCACACACAAGGTGTGTGTCTGTCTCTGTCTGCTATGCTATCTTCCCTCCCTCGTGTTCCTGCTGCCTTGTAGAGTGCGAGGCTACATTAACAACAATGTGTTAACCCTCGAGGGCTCAGTCCAGTGGTAGTTCATCAGGAGTTCTCAAACTGGGGGTCGGGACCCCTCAGGGGGTCACGAGCTTATTACATGGGGGGTCGCAAGCTGTCAGCCTCCACCCCAAACCCTGCTTTGCCTCCAGCATTTATAATGGTGTTAAATATATAAAAAAGTATTTTTAATTTATAGGGGGGGTCGCACTCAGAGGCTTGCTATGTGAAAGGGGTCACCAGTACAAAAGTTTGAGAACCACTGAGTTAGCAGCAAGGCATTCCCTGGGAAATATCCCTCCCTCTTCCACCCTCTAACTTCACCACCTCAACCAAGCTTCACAGTCATCATAGCTGTGAACAGTATTAAATTGTTTGTTTAAAACGTATACTGTGTGTTAGTTTTTTGTCTGGTGAAAACATTTCCCCTGGAACCTACCTCCCCCACCCCCCCCATTTACATTCATTCTTATGGGGAAATTGGATTCGCTTAACATAGTTTCACTTAAAGTCGCATTTTTCAGGAACATAACTACAACGTTAAGTGAAGAGTTCCTGTATTATTGAAGTTGCTCTTATTATTTAGAGGAACGAGGTCATTTTCTTGCTGCTCTTGGTTCTGTATTACCTCATTTCTTCTTTCAGCTGAGTCTGGTCTGTAGGTAACAACTGCAAATGTCTCTGATTTCATCTATACACTTGACCATTATTAGTCATGACATCATAAGACTGAGGTGCTACCTCTTTTGTTACAGTGGCTTTCTGAGCCCAGTATCTACCAATATAGACATACTCGATCATTCAGTTTCTAATAAGGTAGTTTATGCAATCTTGTATCATAATAAATCTTTTGATACAAACTCGACTGTTTATACTTATTCTTTTCTTTATATCCTTTTTTAAACAAACATAAGTAATCTGTTTCTGTTAAACAACGAACGTGCAGGTGATAAACCTTGTAATGGTGATCTATAATAATGCCAAATATAAATCAGTATTTGTTTCTTCAGCCTTTTTGTTAGTAATCTTTTTACTATTAACACCAATTTTCACTAGCCCATTAGATTATGGGTAACCTGGACTTGATGTAATATGTTTGAAATGATATGCTATGGCAAAGCTTTTAAACTCTTGACTCTGAAACTAAGGTCCATTATTAGTTGTTACTATGTTGGGAATGCCATGCCTTGCAAAAATTGATTTCATTTTATTAATGACTTGTTTGGAATGTTTTCTAGTCTAGATATTTTCAGGAAAATGCAAGTAATCAAGAACTATAACATATGCATGTCTTTTTATATTCAAATAGATCTAAACCTACTTTAGATCAAGGTCTTGAATTTTCATGAATAAATGTCAGGTTTTCTACACTGAGCATTTCCATATCTTTTTACGTATGTCTCATTCTTTTATATAATGCTCTATGTTTTGGTTCATTTGTGGCCAATACAGAACCTCACTTGCTTTGTTTACATTTTTCTATGCCTAAATGTCCCATGTGTGTGTTTCAACATCTCTGCTGTTAACCCTAAAAGGAATTACTGCTATTACCTTTAAACAGAATTCCTTCAATTACTGGTAAACCTTGAATAAATTGATTATATGGCTTCAGTATCATTTTATTAGTATTAGCCTTTCAATAGCTGTAATAATCTTTATAAATTCTCATCCTGTCTAGTTGCTTGTACAATTTCTTCCCAGACTGTGTGACAGAATATACTCCTGTGTTCATGCACCCTACACACTACTGTATTAATGTTTGTACAAGATATGCCTTGAGGTATTTAAAAAAAAAAACAAAACTCAATGTCATGGCAAAATGCACATAGCAACATTATATGTAAAGTTATGAACATAAGCTGAAGTCATGACTGAAGAATGTTTCCTGGATAAGTCTGGGGAGTGACTAAACCAGTTCCTCAGAGGCAAAGGGCAAGCTGATGCCTCAGCCAGTGTCAATGAGGCTGATGGACCATTACCTGTGAAGTGGCCATTTTTTGGCAAGGAAGAGGCAGGCACAAAAAATCTACATGTTCACAAAGAAACGGCATGGAGTTTCTTTTCTTCACCAGGCTGCCTGTTGCTAGGGTTGCCAATTTTGGTTGGGCATATTCCTGGAGGTTTTGTCACATGGCAGTTTTTAATTAAAGATTAATCTGGAAGTGCTTCTCAAAGGAGGGCACAGGACTATAAAAAGAAGGGACACCACCCCAAGACACCCTTCTTTCCCCCTGCCCATTGCAGTGTCGGCACCTGAGAAGACAAAAGGAAACACCTATTGGACTTTGGTGGCGGGGTTCTGACCTGAAGAGTTTGGTCAATAATCATGCTGGAAGCAGGTGCTGAGAAATTTTGTTTGAATCTAATATAGTTAGGCACTAGTCAACATTTTTTCTATTTTGTCTTGTAACTACGGTTTCCAACCCTCCAGGATTGTTCTGGGGTCTCCAGGAATTAAAGATTAATCTTTAAAGATTATGTCGTGATGAAATCTTCAGGAATACGTCCAACTAAAAAATTGGCGACCCTACTTGTAACCATTTCAGATTAAGTGAGTACAAATAATGAGGCATAAAAGTCAATCTCTTTGTAGTTAATAAACTTGTTTTACTGTTATCTAATCCAGTGTGTTTAAGTGGGAGTGTCTGCATACTCTATTTAAAATAATAAAATGGCATATTATTCCCTTTAAGGATTAACAGACTTCATGTATTTGTACTGTCCAGCACAGGGCTAGGCACTACAGGACATACACTTCGTTCTGGGGAAATGCTGGGGTCACCTTGCAGTATAACCAAGGCTGGAGAGAGCCAGAGTGTAGCTGGCAGGCTGCAGTTATACACAGACACTCAGGGTGTGGCTTGCATGCTGGAAGGCTGTTTGTGAGCAGACCAAGGGGGAGCTACTACAGCAAGGTATTGTAAGGCACCCAAGGTTGCAGAACAGGGGTGACACAGACCCCATGTAGTCTGGATTGTGCACTCCAATATAGAAAACAGTTTAAGTACATTTGCATGTACCACGTCCCCCTTCTTCAGTTACATTGGTTATACAATAAGCTCTAGAAAGAGTATCAGCAACAATGAATGACTTGCTTGGCTGATACCCTAATTTTAAATAATTGAAAAAATAATATTTGGAACCGAGGCGGTATGTCTGTCATGTTCCTTTTTGAAATATTAACTAATGGTTTGTGATCTGTTTCTGCCAATACAGGTCTACCCTATATAAACATGAAACTTTTTGCATGCCAAAACCAATGTCTCAGCCTCTCGCTTTGAGCATACTGACATTCCATTTTTGATATGGCTCTAGGATGCAGAAGAGAGTGGTTTCCATACATCAGCCTACTGTTGTAATAGCACTGCTCCTAGGCTTTGTTTGGAGGCATATGAAAACAATTTTATAAGTCTGTTACTATCAAATAGTTTTAATGTTGGAGCTGTTTTTATTAGTTGCTTAAGATGCTTAAATTCTTGTTGCTGTTGACAGTCCCATTTCCAATGATTACTTTTACAAAGTAAAGCCCTTAAATGTGGTGGTGGTTCTGCTAGGCTGGGTATGTATTTTAACAATATCCAAAATTTCTGTAATGACTCGTCTTTTGGGTAAGCAATACTCTCAATGGGTTGTATTCACTGTGGATCAATCTATAATCCCTGAATGGTCAGTTTTTTCCTTCTAGAAATGTTAATTCTTGCACTCTGAATTTACAGGATTGAAATTTAATAAAAATGTAATGATCCTCCTTTATTTTCTACTGTTAATAATGAATTCACCTACTCTAATTATATCTAAATTAACCCAATTTTTTGTATCCTATTTCTTAAAGCTAAGGATATCTTTCTAGTTGGATGTATTACTGGTTTGTTTCATTTCACTTTTTTTTTTTTTTACACGTTATATTCAATTTACCAATGCCAGTGAATAACTCTGTAAGTGGATGTTTTATTTCCAGTGTCTCAGAATCCTGAATAGTCTGAATTCTACCAGGTAGATTTATTGTTAAACATTGTTTCTAAATCTAATACAGAAATGTTGTCCCTGAACTACAAATCTTGTTTTCTAAATTACCTTTAACTATGACCTGTAATTCACAAATCGCCATAACAAGAATTTTTTCACCCCTATAATATTGTAAGTTAATATGTATTTGTTATAACTACAGGTTTTACTTTAGACTTTTTAATTTTTTTTCTCAAATTACATTAGCTTGTGGACACGTATATATTACATAGGAAATAGATGTTCCATTAGTAGATAGTGTAATTGACCAATCCTCCTTGTAGTTCAAAGTGACTTTCAAAATACCTAGAAACAAGTTTCTTCATCTGTCATGTCAGCTTTGTTGTCCTTATTTGGTATTGTCCTAGAAATATACATTTAGTTCAACATTCAAAAGTTGAAGTTTTTCCAGACTTCTGTGTGTAAACTTTTGTGAAATGATTTTGTTTCTTGCAGATATGACAAGTTTGACCATATGCTGGACATTGCCTAGGTTGGTACACCTCTACCCTGATATAACGCGACCCGATATAACAGGAATTCGGATATAATGGGGTAAAGCAGCGCTCCGGGGGGGGGCGGGGCTGCGCACTCCGGTGGATCAAAGCAAGGTCGATATAATGCAGTTTCACCTATAACGCAGTAAGATTTTTTGGCTCCCGAGGACAGCGTTATATCGGGGTAGAGGTGTACCTCCTTCCACATCTAGAACATTCTTTCATCTGCTCATATGTTTTAACTTTAATACTTTCACTCTGTGGCTTTTTTTTTTATTATTTCTCTATTCAAGTTTGTTTTCTTTCTTAACTGGGCAATCACTGTTGATTAAGTTCAGCAGTTTGACAAATTCTTACTGCTTTTTCCAGATTTAGATCTGGCTCTAGCCGTCTTTCTTACACTGAAATCTTTTATGTACCCATCACAATTTCATCTCTCTCATGGACTCAAATTTTGGAAATTATATGTCTGACTTATCTTTAGATCTGTTAAAAATGCTTCAAAAGTCTCTTCCTCCATTTGATTTCTTGAGTGAAATCTTTCAGGTTAAGACAAACTCTTAGTACAGTCTCTAACCTTAAGCTCAAATGAATTATATAATGAAATTGCTTCAATACCTGCAATATTGAAAAAGATGGCAATCTTTTATTCATCTTCCTTATGAGTAGATCCCAAGGCCCTCAAATCAATCAAGTTCACGTTTAAGCCTTTTCCAATTTTCTGCAGCATTTCTTGACATTTTTAGGAATGGGGGCGCTCTTAATTGATCTATCTTAGTTCAATCAAACTTGTTTTTCATTTATGAGTAACTTTTACCTCAGGTTTGTTGTTGTTGTTTTTTGTTTTAAACTTCTTCTAGTTCTTTTTATCACTACTTTCACTCCTGGTACCCTGTGTTTTATATTCACGTAATTCACCAGTCTTCATAATTATTCACTGCTAGTAACTTGTCTTTTTTAGATACATAGTTAACATACACAGAGCATCTGAACTCAGGTCCATCTATCAGTCTAACTAAAATCAACTGCCTCTTCCAACAGTCAGCTTCCACACCCTGAAGAATGTGTTCATTCTCAATGCCACGGTAACATCGAACCTGGTACCTTTCATAATATAGAGCTGCCCTCTTGTATGGAAAAGTGTGTGTGTGTGTGTTGCAATTCTCCACCAGCCATGCAAATCTTTGTGTAAGTGGTCCATCTGAATGACATTTTTACCAAGCATACGGAGCCTGAACAAGGTCACTCTGCATTAACACATCCGTCCCCTAAGTATATGGGGCACCCATGTTTCAAGGCTGCTGGTGAGCAGGTCTGTAACTTGATTGTCAGGCTCTTGTAGAGTTCTGCTGTGTAGACTGATCTGAGTAACTGAATCTGTTTAACTGGGTTAGCCAGTTCTCCTGCCTCCCATGTTTCTCTGTAAGAGGACATTCCAAAGCCTGGGACACCCCACAGTCCTCTGCACCTAGTACCAGCAGCTAAGGCAATGCAGAGTAGTTGCTCAGACTTCCCTCTATAGAGAACACTATCCAGTGGAGCACCACAGGTGAGGGGGAAAGGTCAATATTGGGACACCTGCTAAATATTTTCACTAATGACTTATCTGAGATTTCATTTTTTGATTACACCAAAATATCGAGATGTGGCAAACACAAGAAACTCAGCTGTTCAGATACTATGGTGATGGGTACCGTATAAATACCCAGTCGCTTATTGGAAGTGTGTGCCACATGCAATGAACAACTAGCTGAGATTCATTATTGCAGTCTTGAATGCAGGGGGGATACAAGCAACACGACGGCTATGTGGAAGGCGGAGACAGAGGATGACCTACTGGTAGCAAGCAATGCCAAGCTAAACATGAGCCCGCAGGACAAAGCTGTAGGAACAAAAATCCAATGCTGTTTTAAGATGTCTATGGAGGTAGCACACAGTTTTTACAGTTAAGTGTCACTCTATAGAACTAGTGTAAAAACTTTGCCTGGAATACGGAGTGGAGTTTTGGTCTCCACGCTTCAGGCAAAAGCTACATAAAATACAAATGGGAGGATAGGAGGACAACATGAGGAGAAAGAGCTGGAGCTAAATGTGCGGTGTCGAGAAAGGAGAACCTCCCTGGAGATATGACCCAAAGCCATAAAATGAGCACTGAAAGAAGGGGACTCTTGTGTTCTGAAGGCAGCAGGACACGTGATGACTAAAGAGCAAGAAGTTCAAGTGATGACATAATGAAAATTTAACAACCGAGCAAGCCGTGATGGACTCTCAAGGCCAGGTGGTGGTGGCCCTGGTAGTGCATCACAAGCTAGATCTGGAGGATGGAGCTGAAAAAGGCAGTTATGGGGTGACCCTGCACTCTCTAAAACCTGTAAACAGGGTTCCTAGCCGAGCTGCATGATCACTGATTATAGAGCAGCATCAGGCCATGATGCAACATGAACATGAAATGTCATTGTACATGTGATGCTAAACCTGTGGGCCTGCCCAAAAATTGTAACTCTTAATGCTTGGGAATTACAAGCTTGTAGGCCAGACCTTTGAAAAACAGGCTATTAGGTACCAGATGAGTGGAACTCCTAAATAAAGCTCACCCAGGCCTGGAAGAGGAACCTCTAAGACATGACTCCCATCATGGCCACCTCATGCTCAGAAGAGGGGGAAACATTTAATGTTAAAGGAACCCTGAATAACTCTTACTCCTATAGGTTCCCTCAGTCTGCAGTGACTATTAACTTTCTGGTACCTTACAGGCAGATGCTGGGAAGGGGTAGATAGCCATGCGTTGCTAGAACTAAACACCTGGTAACCACATGCACCCAATACTGCTTGTGCAGTAGAACTGGAAATCCCTGATTGCGTGGAGCGTGTGGGTGACTGCACCAGTTTTCATAAGCTGAACAGCATCAGGCCCAATGAGACTATCAATAGGAGACCTCTAAGGAAATGGATGGTGCTGCAGGAAGTGGTGTTAGTGACTCGTGCAGGGGTGTTTTGAGTCAGTAAGGAACCAATATTTCAGAATGATGGCAGGGGAATCTGTTCAGCTGCAGGTGCCATCTTTTTTTTTGAGAACTAAAAATGGAGGCCCTGACCATCTGGAGTCATCAAAAGCTGCTTTCCCTATGAGGAAGTGTTACCTCTATCTAAATTCCAGTTTGGGTAATTATGTCCTTCTGACATACATTCTCCCTGCCCCCCCCCCCCACACACACAGACAGTTTCAGTCACATAGTGTTCTTCCCTTGCTCTTCTCATTTGCATTGCTCCAGGGCACATCACCCCAGAGACCCCTACATTTCAGTGGTGGGTGAGTGATCCAGTCTGTAAAGTGCTTTGGGATGGGGAGGGGTGAAAGGTGCTGCTAGGGAAATGTCTGCTGTAACATAAGATGTGAAGAAGAGCTCCAAAGCTTGTCTTTCATCAACAGAAGTTGGTCCAGAAAAAGATATTACCTTACCCAGCATGTCTCTGCTGTAACATAACTTATCTTCTTAATTTCACTGCTGGTCTCACTTATTTTTAGAGAAAGTACAAAGACCTGCCCTGAGGGAATCAGTGTCAACTGCCCTCCTTGCCTCCCCACCCCGAAGGCTTCTGCTGCTCCCAATGAGATCAACGATTTTCACTCCTTCCATTCTCCTTTAAATATAGTAGGACATGTCTACACTAAAAACGGTGGTGAGTTCAATCCTTGAGGGGGCCACTTAGGGATCTGGGGCAAAAATCAGTACTTGGTCCTGCTAGTGAAGGCAGGGGGCTGGACTCGATGACCTTTCGAGGTCCCTTCCAGTTCTATGAGATAGGTATATCTCCATATATAAAACCACCGCAGAAGCACTTCCACCAACCTAGGAGGGGCAGTGTGCGGAGCTGAGAGTCTGGTCTCTCACCTCTGCTCACCAGCTCCCTGCTGGGAGCCCGGCTGCCCCACTGGCTTCTGGCTCTCTGCTCCCTGCCAGTTCTCTTTCCCCCACCCGCCTGCTCTCTGTTCCATGCTCCCCACCGGGAACCCGTCTGCCCCTCCCTCCGCTCCCTGCTGGGAACCTGTCAGCCCTCCCAGCTTTGTGCTCACTGCCAGGAGCAGGGCAGCTGCCCAGGCCCCCAGCAGGGAGCCAGGAGCCTTGGGGAGCAGTCTGGCTGGGAGCAGGGAGGACTTTGTCAATTTCATGGCTCTATGCTGGAGCTGTTAAATTGACAAGAATGACAGCGGACAGCCGATGTAAGTAATGCAGTGTCTACGCAGACACTGCATGGCCCTAACTACGCTGCCATAAGCCTCTCGTGGAGGTGGAGTTATGTCGGTGTAGTGGGGCAGTCACATCAGCGGGAGCAAGGCTGTAGTGTGCACACTGACATAGTTAGGTTGACATAAGCTGCCTTACGTTGACCTAAATGTGTAGTGTAGACCAGGACTCAGTTTAGTGCAGTGATACTCAGACTGAGGCTTGTAAGCTGGAAGTGGCTCTTTGCACCACATATTAATACTGTTATTTAATTATTAAGCAATCTAATTCATTAACCAATCAGGATGCTTTTACTATGTTATTAACCAATTGTAGCTGATAAAATAATAATACTTGGTCATTTTGCTGTGGAGAATTATATATAATTATTTCCCCTGTCATACTGTTTAAATATGAATGTATAGTACTATAGTGGATGAAACAATTCACACTACTCTGGCTCTTTTGGGTAATGTTGATTGCTAATTTGGCTCCTGAACCACTGAGGTCTGCGTATCACTGGTTTAGTGCATCTATGTAGTTTCCAAGCACTGGTCACTAGCAGGGGTGCTACAAGCAAAGGGCTCCTTGTGAGAATTCACCTTTGGCACTTCCTAAGTTGGGCTCCACTCAGGCACCCAGATGTTTTATAACAACTGAAGAAATACAGACACAGCCCAAGATCTGCCTGCGTGTGCCTGGCAGGAAAGAGCACTTGTGGTGACACTCTGGCCCCAGCAAGCTTGCTCATGTTCCCCGCCCACTCTCTTTGGTTCCCAGGGGGTGGCAGCTCACAAGGGATGGCCATGTGCGTGCAGAGCTGTGGTGAAGCCAGCTGCCACGTGAGCTCTCCCAGAGGGAGAGTTTTTGGCACAGATAGGTGTGAAAGGAATTTCTTCTGCCTCAGGCAGGAGGTGCCTCCTCTCTCCAGGTGATTCCTCTCCCCAGCACCAAAATCAGTTGCTCATCATTAGGGCTCCATAAGTAAGGCCTGCTGGCTTTACACAGTTTGGGGGAAGGGAAGGAAGGTGCCAAGGACATGCTGCTGGGACTTATTAATGTTGCCCATGTGCAGTTTGGTTCCATTTAGGCTGGGACTGGGGACGGCAGGCCAAACCCATGGAGACTGTAGTGATTTTAGATGAAGAGCTGCAGGCTCCCACATGCTGATGACGATTACGGGGGTGCCAAGCTGGGTGCTCAAATTACTGATCACAGCAGCTCCTCGCTGGGGCTACAGGCCACAGTGATGCCAACCTAGGATACCTGGAATGCTGCTCTAATCATTGCAGGAGAATGTCTGAGGGGAGCATTTGCTGCCCACATAAGCAAAAACCATACCTGCTTCTTTCCCTGCTAAAGTAAGGGAGTGCCTCCCCCTTCCCTTCCTCCTTCAAACAACTAGGTTGCCCTTCCCTCCCTGTCTCAAGGGAGCTGAGCTGAAACTGAACACCCACACCATGCTGTGCCCAGTGATCAAGGGAAGGGATTAAGGAGAAGCAGTCAAGCTGCTGCTGACACCAGGCACACCTCCCTGGAGCTCTTCAGAGACCTGCCGCTGGGTATTAACTCTAATTCTCCCTCCCATGGCTGCTGTGACAGGAGCACTTTGATTAATTAGGCCAGGCCTTTCCGCTTGCTGAAGCAGTGAGGTGGGAGGCCTCCCTTAGCTCCCAACTTGAGGAGATGTTTCTTTAGTGCTGGTGAAAAGGGGTGAGATTGATTGCTGGGGGCACCAAATTCTGTAGCCATTGCATAGGGGCAGCATGCACAGTGTTAGTGGGTAATCCCCCACAGACTACCCTACCATGACTACTCCCAGAAATACAGAGGAAGTTCAGAGTAAGGTTCAGCTGCCCCCTGGGCACTCCCTCATGGCCAGGGGTGCCTGGGCATTACCCTGCTAACAATTCCTCCCCCTTTCAGGACTCTCCCATAACTTCCACATCAAAGGAACAGTCTCACCAGCTTCTTATCAGGCTTCAGTCTCCAGGCACTTCTGGCCAGGTTTTTAGTCCTCTTTCATTTTGTTAGTTCAGCAAACAAAAATTGAAAGCAACACTACCCTGCCAGCATTGAATTCTAGCCTCAGGGTGTCTCTCCCACAGCTTCCTGCCTCTGGCAGTCTCACCAACTGAAGCTCCTGGAGCAGTTTGTCTGCTCCCACACGGGTGTCACCTTCCATCCCACACGCACAGGCGTCTGCATGAAGCAGCATAAACGCTTGACCAGGTGATTGACCAAGCTCGTGACCATGGGCTCTTGAGCTTCCGCATCCCCTTGGTGACGCTGCAGGGAGAGGACTACACCAACCAGCACCAGGCTGTGGCCAAGACGCCCCCCGCCCCCTCCCTGCAGAGCCAGGCACCCTGGTACCCCTGGTACGAGTGGCAGCAGCCGCCCGAAAAGGACATTGCCAGGATCCGCAGGATATACAAGGACTATCTGAAGGAGGAGACTGGCCCGGCATGAGGGCCCAGGGCAGGACTGGATGGAGTGTCCTGGGGCATGGGGGATGGACCGCTCCTGGGGGAGCTCGGGCCTTCGGCCTCACCTGATGAGCCGGCCCTAGTCCCAACCCCTGCAAGGATAGCGCTGGAGCTGCCCAGCTCCTGGCCATGACTTGTCCAAGCCTTCAGTGGGGAATAAACTGGAAGCTGCCAAAAAAAAAAAAAACTCTCTCAGTGCTCTTGCTACAGCTTCTCTCTCTCTCTCTCTCTCTAGCTTCCTGCTGCTCTGATAGTGGAACCACCTGATCCAACCCAGGTGTGGCTCCTTCATAATCAGGGTTGGCTAGCTTTAGGCACTCAAGCCTCTATGGGAGAGGTCCCCTGTTACAGGCCTATTCAATCCTTGGCTTCTGTGCTGAGAACTAGTGGCAGTAGTCATGGGGCTTTTGCCATGTGGGCACATACCTAAGGGCTCGTCTAGATGAACTGTTAGTGCGTGGCAAGCTGGGGTGTAAATGCACAGCACACCAGTGTGCCACACACTAACTGTCCGTGTGGACCCGACTACCATGCACTGAAAATTCCCTAGTATACAGTAATCTACTCCTGTTTCATTGACTCATTTCACAGTCACTGAACTGGGTCACTAGTGGTCTACTTGTGGAAAAACTCTACTCCCATTCTCAGACCTCTGAGCCATCCACCCCCCTTTGATATTTATTTTCCCTTTTAAAAAAAAAATCACATCCTGTATGATACTTGAATGAAAGATCCTCCAATCTATGGTGATATTTGTCTATAATGAGCAATATCATCACCCAGGTAATTTAGGGTGGGGGACAGTCAGTTGCTAGGGATAGGCTGAAATTATGTCCCTACAAAGGTACTGGAGGGCAACACAATGTGGGCATTGCACTTCAGGTTTATGTGGTAGCTATCCCACCAGCCCCCACAAGTACTGAGCTCCGCAGCTCTGCCAATACAGGTCGCCAACCCTCCAGGATTGTCCTGGAGTCTCCAGGAATTAAAGATTAATCTTTAATTAAAGATTGTCATGTGATGACACCGCCAAGAATTGGGGCTGTCGATTAATTGCAGTTAACTCACGTGATTAACTCAAAAAAATTAATCACGATTAATTGCACTATTAAACAGTAGAATACCAATTGAAATTTATTAAATATTTTTGGATTTTTTTTCAATTTTTAAATATATTTATTTCAATTACAACAGAGAATACAATGTGTACAGTGCTCACTTTATATTTTTATTACAAATATTTGCACTTAAAATGATAAACAAAAGAAATAGTATTTTTCAATTCACCTCATACAAGTACTGTAGTGCAATCTCTTTATCGTGAAAGTGTGAACAGGCATTCGCATGGCACTTTTGTAGCCGGCATTGCAAGGTATTTATGTGCCAGATATGCTAAACATTCGTATGCCCCTTCATGCTTCGGCCACCATTCCAGAGGACACGCTTCCATGCTGATGATGCTCATTAAAAAAATAATACATTAATTACTTAGTGACTGAACTCCTTGGGGGAGAATTGTGTCTCCTGCTCTGTTTTACTCGCATTCTGCATATATTTCATGTTATAGCAGTCTCGGATGATGACCCAGCACATGTTGTTTGTTTTAAGAACCCTTTGACAGCAGATTTGACAAAACTCAAAGAAGGTCCCAATGTGAGAGTTCTAAAGATAGCTACAGCACTCGACCCACGGTTTAAGAATCTGAAGTGCCTTCCAAAATCTGAAAGGGACGAGGTGTGGAGCATGCTCACAGAAGTCTTAAAAAGAGCAACGCTCTGATGCCGAAACTACAGAACCCGAACTACCAAAAAAAAAATCAACCTTCTGCAGGTCGCATCTGACTCAGATGATGAAATTGAACATGCGTCAGTCCACGCTGTTTTGGATCGTTATCGAGCAGAACCCATCATCAGCATGGACCCATGTCCTCTGGAACGGTGGTTGAAGCACAAAGAGACATATGAATCTTTAGCACATCTGGCACATAAATATCTTGCAATGTTGGCTACAACAGTGCCATGCGAACGCCTGTTCTCCCTTTCAGGTGACACTATAATCAAGAAGTGGGCAGCATTATCTCCTGCAAATATAAACAAACTTGTTTGTCTGAGTGATTGGCTGAACAAGACGTAGGACTGAGTGGACTTATAGGCTCTAAAGTTTTACATTTTGTTTTTGAATGCAGGTTTTTTTGTACATAATTCTACGTTTGTACGTTCAACTTTAATTATAAAGAGATTGCACTACAGTATTGTGTTAGGTGAATTGAAAATTACAATTTCTTGTTTTTTACAGTGCAAATATTTGTAATCAAAAATAAATATAAAGTGAGCACTGTACACTTTGTATTCTGTATTGTAATTGAAATCAATATATTTGAAAATGTAGAAAACATCCAAAAATATTTAAATAAATGGTATTCTATTATTGTTTAACAGTGCGATTAATTGCGATTAATTTTTTTAATTGCGTGACAGCTCTCCCAGGAATACATCCAACCCAAATTGGCAACCCTACTGCCAATGCACTTCAAGCCTGAGCCTCAGCTTCCCCTGGTGTTGCAGTCCTGAGGTCCCACACAGTTCTACCAAATGCCCCTCACTTCTGATCTCCAGCTCTCTCTTACTTCATGAACTACTGTAATTCAGGGGTGCTGGAAGTAGGGATGCTGGGGTGCGGCAGCACCCTCTGGCTTGAAGTGGTTTCCATCATATACAGGGTTTAGTTTTGTTCAATGGCTTTCAGCACCCACACTATAAAAATTGTTCCAGCGCCCCTGCTGCAATGGGTTGGATAAAGGCCACCAGTAAAGGGGGAGCTGGGATATGGCACAAACATGCTTTTTCAAAAGGTTGTGGTGAAATTTAGGTCATGAGCAGAGAAGGTGGCTCTCATCAAAAGTTACAAAAATCCCCAAAGAAGGCAAGTTCAGTCCTGAAGGAAGTAGGCAAAACTCCCATTGACTTCAATTGACTACCTCGCCCAATTTCTGGTTTAGACAAAGAAAAGAAGAAATATGTGGATGAGTTACGTGGAAAGGTCATTGCCTGGCCTCCAACAAACTTTTCTAATGGGAAAGTGGGGCCAACTGCCAGTGCTGGGTTTTTCCACCCTCAGGGCTTGGAGCCTTGATGGAGAACGCTATGAGTCATCTTGATCCACAGGACACACGGCAGAATGATGCGAAGTCTCTGTGAGAGCAACTGTGACATTCCAAAGCAAATGACGATGCTGCAAAAATCAGTTGTCTCAGCTGAAGAAAAAATAGCATCTATTTACTAGAGGAGACAAGCTACTGGATAACCAAGTTGATTTGAACAGAGTTTTGCCTCGCCCACACAGAGGCGGAGAGATAGAAGAAGCATTAATAATAACTGCACTCAGGACGCTCTGCTGTACACTTTAAGCCATACCAACATGCAATAAAACTCTATAGAAAAATACCTTCTTAAAATGTGGAATTAATAAAGCAAACTGAGGGGTTTGCTACTGGGAAAAAGGACCAAGCTCAGAGTAGGAATGGGTTGTAAAGGAAACAAATATGTATTCGCCATTAGTTTTATATGAAAAGCCAACTTTGCGGTGAAAGCTGTAACAGTGGGAAGAGATGTACTAAGATAGATGTCAGGGGAAGAATATTCCACATGTTAGGGCCCAGTGCAGTCATGCCACCATTGCATACAAATTTAAAAGGCAAGATTAACAGGCTGATTACAACACAGCAGGTGGTGTGTGTGATCAGATACCTGTCCCGATGAGGCTTAGGGGAATGGTTTTGCATGTAACTCAAGCCTACACCACAGAGGGCTTTAAAACCCAGGAGTGCCAGTTTAAAATTAAGCTACATCTATGTACAGCCAATATAAAGAATGCATGGCAGGCGTAATTTGATCCTGGTTGTTCAAATCGGTGAGCAAACATGCTTCCAGAGGCTGAACAAGTTGTGAATGAGGGAGAAGCCCTGCTGAGAGCTCCACTCAGATGGAATTACAATAATAAACTGCACGGGAGCATGAGGGCCTGCAAGGTCAATGCGAGATAGATAAAGATGCGACCAGGACAAACTGTGCATCTGAAATAAACACTTTATTATGATGTCTGACACACAGCTTACCATGGACAAAGATAGAGCCAGTGTTTTAAACATCATTCACTATCCCAGAGCAAGCCCCCTCAACAGCAGGGGCACAAAGGAAGAGAGAACCTGTTACGATGAGTTCCCACTGCCATGATTTTTGATACCGCAGGCCTTGAAAACAAGACAGCTTGATACATCCTTCTTCTGAAATCAGCCAAGCATTTCTCCAGGGCAGGGACTACATTTACATGGTCTATGAGGCATGAACGACATAGTCTTGGCAAGAGGCCTCATTTATATGGTGAACACATGGTGGGGGATACTACTTATTAGACCTTTAGTGAATATCACATAAATATCCATTACCACAGAACAGCCCCTGTTTTCTATTAATGGCTCAAACCTCGGGATGGCAATTTCAGACACCAGCAACTTTCTTCTTTTGCTGAAGCAATAACCCACGGGCATTTGTTCCACAAATTACTGAGAAGTCGTCTATCCCCCAAATGATTAGCTATAGCCAATCAAAAACAAATAAAAAACCATTCCTGTCCCTGACCAGTGTAGTCTCACCTTCAAGGAGAGGTTGTAGCCCATGTGGAATCAACCCAGGATGTCACTGGGTGTAAAAGTGCACCTGGAACTGACTAGCCACTACCTGCTCAATCACTTTCTTTGCAAGGGAATAAGTTAGACTTGGTGATAACCGGCAAGCATGCCAGTGTCAATAAATGGGTTCCCGAGGAGGGGCAGGCCTCCACATATTTGAGGATAGTCTGTCTCCTCCCCTTGTTAAACAGACATGAATAATGCCTGATAATAATGAATGGCCTCCACAGCTACTCCACTTGCCTTAAGCAACCAAGATAGACAAGGTTTGGAACCACAGCTGGTAAGTGTCAGAAAAGAACATGGGCATCCTTCTTGAGAGACAGTCTCCCTGTAGCATACTGCAACAGCTGTGATCAGTGGAGGCTCTTGAGCTGGAGCTGCGTCAATATAAAAGAAGGGGCTGCTGGCAGGTTGTACTCCATGGAGGAATGCTGACTCCCCTTCCCCTGATTCAAAAGAGCCAGAAACTGTGTCCTTCAGGGAATTCTACAAAGCCTCTCTCCTTCCCTCTGGCCTTTTGGCAGGAGAGGGGCACAATAAAGGCCAGTATTTGTAGCTGTGATGGTGTATTTGCAGTGTGTTGTTTGACTGGTTGGCTGGCTGGTTATTTTCTGGTTTTGGGGAAGCTGCTAAGGTTTTACGTCATTAAATTTTAATTAAGAATAATGTCAAAGGCACCTCAATTGAGATTTTTCAAAGCCGATTAGGGTATTTAGCTCCACAGCACCCCTAATCTCCTTTCAAAATCTCAACCCTTGAGTCCAGAAAAAGCACTTCCCCCCACACCTTTTTGTTATATATCTAAATAAATCTAACCCAGTTCATTATCACTCTGAAAAGAAACATATTATTATTGGAGAACAAAAAAAAAAAAAAAAGGCAATTTTCAAGAATCTGGACCCCAGTAAAGCAAAGCCCTTAAGCTGAACCTCACAGATGTGAGCAGTTTCACTGAAGTCAGCAGGCTACTCACGTGAGTAAATGTTCGCAGGATCAGGACCTTAGTGCCCATAAAATCAGCATTCAGGGATGAGGCAGCTCAGGTTCCCATTTTATCTCTGAAAAAACTTGTGGCACTTTTGAAGTCAAAGTCTACATTTTTGGGGATGCAAACTTGGCCAGAATTGTGGTTGGTAAGATTACTAAGAAAAATGTCTTACATTATTATAGGTAATAGCTTATTAAGTATAGACAGTGTACATTGTACAACATATGAAGACTTGCATCCGAAGAAGTGGGTTGTAGCCCACGAAAGCTTATGCTCTAATAAATTTGTTAGTCTCTAAGGTGCCACAAGTACTCCTGTTCTTCATATGAAGACAGTTTCAAAGAGCCTACAAACTAAAAGATGGAGACATACACATTTTGTGTCTCTGTGTGTGTTTGTATGGTATTAGTACGTGTGTCTGCTATCAGTGTTTGAGTGCCTCTCAATGTGTGTGTTTCAATGTGAGTTTTTGCTGGATCTGTGGTCTCGATGTGTATGTGTATTTGGATCCATGTGTGTATTTGCCGTCAGTCTGTATATATGATGTCAGCGTTCATGTGGCTCAGTGTGTGCATTTACTGTTTGTGTCTCTGTGTGCATTTGCTGATAGTGTGTAATGTATACTCTTGTGTGTGTGACTGTGTGTATTTGCTGCCTGTTTGTTGTCCGTGTGCTGTCTCTCATAGTGTGTATTTGCTGTATCTCTGTGTGTTTGCTATCAATGTATGTGTGCTCTCAGTATGTGTGTTTGCTGTCAGTGTGTGTTTGCGTGCTGTATCTGTGTGCATGTGCTCTGAGTGTGTTTGTTAGCAGATGTGTGTGCTGAGTGTCTGCTCCACTGTCTCTCTGTGTGTGATTGCGTTTGCTCTCAGTGTGTGTTTAATCAGTGTGTATGTTTGACTTTCTGTCTCAGTGTGTGTGTGTGACTGTAGTTTCAGTGCATGTTTTCCCACTGTGTGTGTTTGCTCTCAGTGCCTGTGATGACCTGCCTCTGTGTGTGTGACTGGCTCTCAGTGTGTGTATTACTTGTCCGAACATCTTTCCAAGCAGCGGGTGACTTCTTTCCCAGAGTTAGGTAACAGGCCCAGTTCTTTGCAGCCTGGTTGGCTGCGGCGGGTCCTATCAGCCAATCCTGCCAGGCGGCCCCGGCCCAGCCAGTCAGGAGGCCATTTCCTCCAGCGGCCAGCTGGGCGGGGAGCGGGAACGAGGACTCGGCTCGGAGGCGGGCTGGGCAGGGTCGGCTTGGGACAGGCTGCTGCTCTCGCTCGCTCTCATCTGCCCAGCCAATCCCGCGCCGGGCACGGCCGCAACTTCTCTCGTGATTCCCATTAGAGCCATCTGCGCGCTGCACCCACTGGCTCCCGTCAGGACACGGCATGTCCGGCTGCGACAACCTCGGCGTCCCGCCTGCCATGGACTTTCCCGAAGTGCTGAAGTCCCTGCTGGAGTACTCCTTACCCTGGGCCGACACGCGCTCAGGTAGGCGGGGGTCCCCTCCCTGCCTGGCTCCCCCCGGCGCTTAGCTGCGCTCCCCTGGGAGAGGGCGAGGCGGGTGTGGGGGGTGCTGGTAAGACTGATCCCCAGCCCTAGGAAAGGGGCTCAGCTGCCGAGCCTTTGGGGCTCTGCTCCCAGCGAGTCTGGCGGGCTTTGCGCCGCAATAGGCGCAGGTAACCCCCCGCATCTCGCCCCGGGCCGATCCTCTGCCCTGTTTGTCCCGTTTCACAAGAACGGCCGAGCCTCCGGGTGTTGCTGCCCCCATCCCCCAGGGGCCCACGGTGGGAACGAGTCACCCAGGGGGTTGGATGTTTGTGGGGCAAACTTTGTGTCTGCTGCGGCAGGGGGTTACTAATGTAAAGCTGGGCAGGGAGCAAGACCGATGTCCCTGCCTCTGAACACGTAGCCTCTTCTTTTCTGGACTTTCCCTCTTGCTGTGTTCCTAGTACAAACCCGCACAAACCAGATGCAAAAAACCCAGTAGGTCCCCTAGTGCAAACTCTTGTCCTTCCCGGGGCAGTGCAGGATAGATCAAGTCACCCTTTCTTGATACACTCCAAGGATTGGGGAATCGCTACACCCAGGGACCTTTCTATTTTCAGATGGGATAGTTGCATGTCCCTTGCAGGCTGCTTTGTGGTTGTTTTAACTCTTTCCTGGCTGAGCAGCGTTCTGGGTGGGAGTGCACGTGGAAATGCCATGGCACACCTCAGTCATGTTTGGACATGTGCCTCCTTACTGATGTTCACTGAACTAAATGTTCTCAGGAAACTGCTGCCAGGACACAGATCTGGTTCTGTGGCAGCAAAAGGGGCTAACATGGTACAGGAGAGGTGCACCAGAAAAGGCATTAATGAAAGAATCTCATAGCCCAGGAGAGAGGCTAATGGGATATAAGTGGGGGCGGGGACGCTGGTAGTAAGTGGCTTATGGCACAGAATAAAAGCAGCTGAAAATTTAATTAGAGACAAGAGGACCTATGGCATTAGGAAGACGGGTGATGACGAAAGGATTAATGTAGCTCCCCACCTCTCTGAATGGATTCATTTTGTCAAGTCCCCGTAGCACAGTCCTTCTGTTGTTGCCTGTAAGTTCACTCCCTCCCTTGCTGGGACCCTGTACAATAACCAGGCTGTTATATAATATGGAGCTGGATGGCTGGTCCTGGACGTGTTTCTGAGCTATCCAGTGCCATGGTGAAAAGCTGACTGAGAGGGGCGGGTGCAGTTGTGGCAGAGCAAGGAAAGCAGTGTCACTAGTGCAAGTCCTGGATGTTGCTCTGGCCAAGGTTGGATTAAGTAAATTCCTTAGATCCTTGGTATCCAGATTCAGCAGAGTGAAGCAACTGGTTGGAATCCATCTAACCTAGGAGAACTGGGAAGAATTTGTTGATGGGGCTAGAGAGGAAATTGGATTATTGATTGTTATGATTATTGGAGGGAAGCATTTAGTCTTAATTGGACATGACTTTCTTTGGCTGCATGGGGGCATGGTACCATGACAACTCCCTCCCTTTGCCTGGGGACCTCCCTGCACATTCCCTAAGTCTCCTTTAGTTCTTAGTTCCCTCTTAGTACACCTCCCTGCCAGAGCCAGCCTTTCCAACCCCCTTTTTCAGGGACCAGGTCTGTCATCACACATACATACCCCTTCTCCATTTTACATACACTCTGCTATCCTGCAGCAGCTCTCCTAGTGGTGCTGATTGCACACATACGCTCTACCTGGTCATCGGCTCCTTATTACATATCCTCTCACCACATCAGAGCTGTGCTTCTCCTCACCCCCCTTTGGAGCTGAATTCCCCATCACAAGCTCCCAGTGTAAAAGCTAAGCCCACTCAGGATTCCCATCTTGCATGTTCCAATTCTTAGTACCAGTGTTAGGGGGCTTATTCCTTCACCCTCTCACTTCCCTGGTCCTTCTCGCATGAACAGAGGGCAACAATACCCGAAGTCCGAAGGCGCAAACAATTCAATGTTTATTGGGGTGAACTTCCAGCAAGCATGATTCCAGTTTCCTTTCTCAGTGTCCCCCTTCCCAGCTCTGATGCCACAGAGCCATCCCTGTTCCCATTCCCCCCTTAGCAAAACATGATTCCAATTTCCCCACTCCCATTCCCTGTTCCCATTCCCCCCCCCTTACTTCCTGATTGACTGCAGACTATATAGTAAAACTTGAGTTCTGCTTAGCTATACCTTAACCAATCATTTTACTGAAATTTAACTAACCAATCCTAACCATGTTACAGTATGTTATTTAACCAATTATAGTCCACCACCTTAATTGTTTACACCCAACAAAATTAATTATACAGCAGACAGAAACAATTACAGAACCTGACAGAGACCATGCAAATAAACATACAAAACAATACAGAAGTGAGGATTTCACAACTACATCTATACAGACATAAGGGTTTTCCAGCTGTGTCTATTGATAAGTAAGTTTTTACCAGACAGAAAACTATCAAACTAAATTTCCTTTTACATGTTCTAGGCTCTTTCCTTTCTCTGGAGGTGATAGGAATATCAGGACAGAATTGTATTCCTAACAGCCCAATAGCACCTTATTTCCATGTGACTAGTTTGGAATGTGAGGATGTGACCATTCACTTCTCAGCTTACGGCTGCCTCTGCTGCATAGCCAAAGGCCTTACTTAGCCTAAGAACAGAGCCTCAGACTGTCACAGTATGAGAAGGCCCTTTCACAGACAGTGATTTTTGATTCTTTCTTTTATACCTCTATAACTAGCTAAGTGATAATACACCTAAATTCTTAAAGTATAGGCCTTTACAGACAGACCTGAATATCTATATCCTAACAACCAGAGCTAAAGAGAAACTGACAATTACATTTGCAAAATCTAAATAAAGCAGGAGGGTGCAGTTGATGTTGCAGTTTCCAGTGACCTACTGCACCCATCCACTTTATTCCATTGGTGACTAGACTCTGAGTATCTAATCCCAGGAAGAGTCCAAGGAAACGTTCCCAAACCAGCCTCTCATATCAGTGTCTGAGGAAGAGCCAGACACTTGACACCCATGCAGAGTGCATTGTGCAGGATCCCACAAGAAGCTCCCTGCAAACTCCTGTTAAGGCCTATGCAAAAAATCATCTTTGTGTAAATTAAACACTCCCTGTGCACAGCCACATGCCTATGACTGTACAAAGCTAATCCTAATGTTCAGCATCTGCTAAACTCATCTGGGAGTAAGTCAGGGAACAAGGTCAGCCTTAGGCACAAGCAGTGCACCTCCACCAAACCAGCTTCCACTTTTGGGGCCTAGAGGTGAGGGAGACACTGTTGGTCTAAATCACTACCTCAGTACTGTAGTTTAGATTCCTTACAGATCATAAAAACCAGCCTTGCCAGGGAAACCGCAGTCTTGAACAAAATGGTGGGAAGCAGATATGAGGACTGTAACTAGTGACAAGTACTGGTTCCTCCACTGGTTGGAATATATTATTTATTCATCACTGCCGATGTGTGTGGCACTTTTACAGTCAAGTAAAAGACAGTGTTGCTGTTCAAAAAATTGTATGTTTGAAGTGTATATCACTCTTGTCTATGCGCTTATTAGCTCTGCTAGCTGAGCTACTGGAGATACTCCTTTAATGCCTGGCTGGGTAGAGATCTGTGTTTTTTGAAATGGAAGATTGCAGGATGTAGTCCCTCCACTTATGCATTTAGGTGGCCAGTGTCATGTATGTATTTGAGTGATACAGGAAACATTCAGCAGGAACAGCGGTGGGAAATTGGTAAAGACAAGATAGGAAAAACAAGAACTCATAGATCACCCCATCCACACCCTGTCAATGACAGATTGTAACTCTGGGTAGTTTCTCACCAACTTCACCAGTATAGTTATATTGGGTCTGCACTTCTAAATCGAGCACCATTTTCCTTGTTTGTTTGAGGGCTGGAAACAACCTCAAAGTTTCTTCCTTCTCCTAGGGGTTTGACATCACATAGGACACACAGCTGCTATTGTCATGATGCAGGACAGGACGAGATCATATCCATGTCACATAGTATCCCATCTAGAGGTTGTGTTAGATTTGATCTCCCCCGATGTTGGCCATAGAGAATGTTTGTTTGCATGATGATATTTGAATTTAAGCAGAGTGGTAGTACTATAGAGTGCTCTGCCTCTTTACATTGCCTTTCACCTAGTTTCCTTATGCCTGTCAATACACCTGTGACCCGATATAACATGAATTCGGATATAACGCGGTAAAGCAGCGCTCGGGGGCAGGGCTGCGCACTCCGGTGGATCAAAGCAAGTTTAATATAACGCAGTTTCATCTATAATGCGGTAAGATTTTTTTTTTTGGCTCCCGAGGACAGCGTTATATCGGGGTAGAGGTGTACACTATGGTTCCCATTAATCTAAAACATTATCACTAGATTTTACTTATCTTCCCTGCTCTCCCCTAAGAACAAAAAAAGCTAAAGAGATGGAAGCTCCAAACACATCTTTACTCAGCAATATTCCCTGGATGGAAAAATAAGGAATAGATTTCCCAAAGTACTCAAGGCCAGACTTTCAAATGCTCATTGCCTACTATTGGGGCAAGATTTTCAAAAGAGTGCTGCATCCAGCAGGTACTATTGTGATACTGGCAGCCAGATTTCAAGAGCTCAGCTCCTAGGTAGCTGAGCTCTCTTGAAACTCTGCCCGATTGTGTTCTTTTGAAAATGTTCTCCAAGAAGTAGAGCAGGTGCTGGTCAAGCAAAAATGATAGATGATGACTTTTGTGCCAGGAGAATGATCATACACATCACTTCATCAGACCCATGAGGGAAGAAGGGGGCTGAGTCTGATTTCACATTTTTTCACTGTGATGACATGATCTCTTTGGCAACAGACAGATATCGTCTGTTTGTACAGTGCCTAGAACAGCAGGGAAGGGTTCTTGGTTGGCCTCTCAGCACTAACATAATAAAGATAAAATAGAAGCACGAAATGATACCACTGCTGGGGAGAAGCAGAGGGTGGGAAGGGAAAAGGAAAGAGGAAGAAATTAATGTATTGCTAGGGTGTTTTGCTGACATTTAGCAGCTGCATACAAGCGGAGGCCGTATCATGTGATCAGCCTTGTCCTCACTGGTAAGGTGACCCGCTATCAGCCAGCTGGGGCCAGCCCGGAGTGGAGCTGAAGTAGTGCGACCCCTAGTGTAGACAGAGGCTGTTTGCCTGAAACCAGGCACGTCGCAGCCTGGAGTCGTTTATCCTTGTGCACACGCGAGGCACTGGCGCTGGGGGAGACCAGCAGGACACAAGTGGGGAAAATCCCCCGCGCGGCCGAGCGCTGGCAGCAGCCCGAGCTGGGATCTCTCCGAAAGCCGGCCCCCCACCTCCTCTGAGGCCGGGGCCGGTGGGGGTAGGCGGGGCCGCGTCCCTGCGAAGGGCAGGGATTATTAGGGAAGCTGGGGGATCCGCTGCGCGCGCCCCGCAGCCCCGCCCCCTCTCCTCCTGAGCGGCCACAGCGGCTAATGGGCTCGCGACTCCCGGCCCGCACCGCTACGCAACTGCAGAACCCGGGGCTGGCCAAGCCCGGCCCCAGGGGCTGCTCCCTTCCAGTGACTGGGCTCGCGCGCTCTCCTGCGATCGCCGCAGCACTAGTGTGCGCGCGGCTGTTTTCACACCCCTCCCTCCGCGCGCGCTCTTGCTTGGGGGGGCCGGAGGGGCGGGACTAACATGCTAATAAATCACACTCCTTCCTTGCACTTTCCTGGGCTGCGCCGACCGAACGTGTCCGCCTATGGCCAATGGGAGCGCCTCCCTCGAGCAGCGCAGCCAATCACAGAAGGCGGCCTGGGTTGTGGGCGGGAAGTGAGGGAAGCTCGCGCTCATGAATAAAGAAATAAGGCGAGGCTGGCTCGTGGCGTCAGCTGCTGGCGCGTGCGCCTTGGCGGTGTCTTTCCGGGAGCTGCTGGCGCAGCCCTAATTCTTAGCCTTCCGCTGCGAGGGTCTCGGCGTTGACGCCGCTCGCCGGACAGCGGGGAGCATGCCCGGCCGCGCCGCGCGCCAGGAGGCAGCAGCGGGGAGCGCGGGGGCGGCCGCCTCCGCGCAGCAGGAGCGGAGCCTGGCGGGAGCCTTCCCGCTAGTGCTGAAGAAGCTGATGGAGAATCCTCCGCGGGACGCGCGCCTCGGTGAGGGCGGGAGCGCGCACGCACGGCGCGACCCCGAGAGCGGCCGGAGCGCGCGTGTCGAGGGGCGGGGCGAGCCCCAGCTCCCTGGTTCCCGGGGCGGGTCCAGCTGGGCCGGGGCCCGCGAGTGCCCCGCGTTGCCCCCAGCCCCGCCCGCCGGGCTCCATGCTAGGGCCGGGCCCCGGCCTGGGCTCCAGTGGCTGCTGGCGGGCGGCAGCCGCTGGAGCGGGGGGAGGAGATTTCCCCCTCCTTAGCCACAGGCCGGGGCTGCCCTGAGAAGACTTGTGGCCTCGGTGACTGACCTGCCCGGAGTCTGGCTGCAGCCTCGGGGCTTTTTGCCAATGCAAAATAGCGCAACATCAAACAACAAAATCTGCCCCCGCAGCAGCGCGGCCTGTGCCCCAGGGCTGGGCTTTGCTCCCTGCTCCAGGCATTGCCACCTGGTGCATGCGAGCGTCCAGTTGCCTTACAACTCCAGCCGAAATCAATGTGCTTTACAAAACTAAGTCATCAGTGTCATTTGCATTTGGTTCACTAATATGTACTTATGCTAGTACTCGGAGATCTCAGGCAAGACTGGCTCTATTCTGCTAGGCACTGAACAAATGCATAGAAAGACATAGTCCTATCTGAAGAGCCTATGATCTACTATCAGCATGTGTGTTCCTGCTAGCTGTTGAGGAGTCCCGAGCCTCTGGCTGGCGAAGCAATTACTTTCTCATCCAGGTTTTTTCGTTCGCTATGAATTAAATTTCCTTCTGTGCTTTTAAACATAATGTGCAAAATACAGCAGGTTGAAGTAACAATGGTACCCTGTATCACAGTGCTGTCCTTTTCAACAGAAACCTCATTCTTGCCTTGAGACTTTCGAAGGCATATTCCACTGATTTTATATATATATCAATATTCCACCTTGATTCTTTCCTGCTAAGGAAGTCATTTGAAGTAATGTCTGCCAGAATAATTGGGGTAGGGTTTTCTAAGGGTTGGTATGCAGGATCTTCTAAAATCCTAGCAGGGCTAAAAGGCTATCCTGGTCTCTCTGTGTGGTTGACCCTACTGACTGATCTATTCCATCTGGTTTGGAACAGCCCAGTGTTCTCAGGTTTGTGCATTGTGCTCTTTGCCAGGCTTCCCTATGTGAACAGTGAAGAGCCAACCTCTGATCCAGTAGGATTTACATCTCTCTGGAGTGTGTCATTCTGGTGACTGTTGTTTTATTCAGAATCAGAATGATGGTGCTGTCTATTTCTACATTGCAGCATGAGGAAATTTAGTTTTACAATTGCTGAGCATTCTTGCAAGTATATATTTATACTATACTTTGATCACACTTGCTGCATGAATTGGTATTGCTGTATACACTTCCCACACAATAGCCTGTATGTAGACTTCCAACCCCAAATGAACATCCCATCAAGCAGTAATTACCTGGGGTTCCTGGTTTCCACAGCGCAATCTTCACTGTATTGCCTAAAGTAAGAGGAACTCTCATCCAGGTGCTCTTGTGTGGGAGTGAGCACCTCACAAAAATTGGAAAAAATCTCATTGCTCTGCAGCCATTCCTCCTCATCCCAGGTCTTGACCATCATGCTTTCACCTGTCAGCGGATGTGCTTCTGCCCCCAAAATGGTACTCAGTCCAGTAAGGTCTAGAGATAGGCACCTGATCTGAGTATGAGTGAGGTGTGGTTTCATGGACAAAGTAGTGTCATTATTTAAAGCTGTCTTCTAATTCTTGTGGGCCTCATTCTTTGCTGAGATTCTACTCAGTTTATCTATGACCTTCAGCAGTCAGTTGACTACGCTTCCAGGAATTCAGTCAGAAATGGGCTTTGCTTAGCATAGAGACAACTGTGCTTCTCCTGTGTATGACCTATAGTGTAGTTTATACAGAAAATTTCGTCAATCTCTGGGGGAAATTCTAAGATGTTCTCCTACAACCTCCCCTTTTGGGGAACTGTGTGATAGGTACTTTGACCTATAACAAAATGTTAGAGGGAGTACTGTGTGGGGACACTGAATTTTTTTCAGGAACAAATGCTTTTATAAATGCTTAGCTGAACTGTTACAGTTAGCATTTAATGTAGATGAACTTTGTGTTATTTCCAAATCCAATATGAAAATCCCCATTTCCTCCCCCCCCTTCTTGTACCTAATCTTTCCCTCTTTGCACTTCTCTCCCAACTTCAGGATAAACGTTCTTGTTACCTCAAAGGCTTCTTAATAGTTTCCATTGTAACCTGACCCTTCCACATGTACTTTTCCTGTCTTCCAGGAAAAGCCTGGGAGAAACAAAATATCTGTTGTAAATCCTAAAGATAATCAAATCTAAACTGTGGTGAATCATGGTGCTTAGGAGCATGTGTATTATACCACCCCTGGGTGGGTTGTTGGCAATGTGGATTAAACAGAGGACCTCTATGCTAAAAGACCCTGCTCTCTTAGCTCCAAGACTTTAATGTACCTGTAAATCTCTGTGGCCTACCTATTAGATGGAGACCGACAAACTGTTAAGTGTGTGTGGGTTACACATGGAGATTGGGCTGAGTAAATTGATGTAGAACGTGTCAAGGAGTGAATTTCCTTGCTCTGATGGAGTCTGTATTGAACTCTTACCATTATTTAAACCTAGTCTTTAATCTTCTAACCCATATTTTACACAGTGACCTTTGTTTTTGTCTTTTAGATAAAGAAAAGGAGAAGGTAAAACTTGAGGAGGATGAAGCAGCAGCTGCCAGCACTATGGCAGTCTCTGCCTCCCTCATGCCTCCCATTTGGGACAAAACCATCCCTTATGATGGGGAATCTTTCCACCTGGAGTACATGGATCTGGATGAGTTCCTCCTGGAGAATGGAATCCCTTCGAGCCCTGCTCACCTAGGCTTGAACCAGAACCCGCTCCTGCCTGTGGCTGAGCTGGAAGGAAAAGAGCCTGCCAGTGCATCTGCTGCCTCTCCTCCCTCATCATCTTCCACTGTAGTTTTCCAACCATCTGAAGCTGCCTCCGGCACAGGTAGGTGAAATACTTTGAAGCCATGTGGATGGTTTCTGTTGTTGTTATATGTAAAGAGGCCTCAAACCTGGGGAGAAGCATTACCACCCTGCTGAGATTAGCTTCAGAAGCTTAAACAGCATAAATGTGTTTAGCCTATAGAGTTTCATTCTTCTGTAAATTCCTGCTAATCTTTATGAAGAGGTCTTTCCCACTCCCAAAATAACTTAGGGCTTGTCTACACTTACTGCTGCGGCGATCAATGCTTCGGTGGTCAATTTAGCGGGTCTAATGAAGACCCGCTAAATCGACCACTGATCGCTCTCCCGTTGACTCCTGTACTCCACCTGATCAAGAAAAGTAAGGGGAGTTGATGGGAGAATGTTTCCCGTCAACATTGTGTAGTGTGGACCCCACGGTAAGTAGATCTAAGCTATGTTGATTTGAATTACACTATTCATGTAACTCAAATTGCATAGCTTAAATGGACTTTTCCCTTAAGTGTAGACAAGGCCTTAGTGCCACTGCCGCTTAGCCACTTCTCATTAGAGTATCTGATTGCAAATCTTGTGGCTGTTGATGCTAGGGAATGAGCCCAGCTAAAATAAGAACCAGCACAAACATTCTCCCACAACTGAAGCAGGACTTTTTTTGAGGTTTTAACATCTCTTTTAAAAAAAAAAAAAAACAAAAAAACAAAAAAAAAACACATTGCTTCTGTGCTGTTTTGTTTCTAGTTGGAATTGGAAAATCTGAAATACCAATAAAATTAGCCTTTCTAATTGGTACTTCTAACCTAGCAAGAGTCTGGAATTCCTTGAATTCTTGTGGAAAAATCTGTTACTATAAGATCTGCAGGCTTGATAGGTTCAGATAAGCTTTTGAACACCTTGGTGGCTCAGTCCGTTGAGGTAAACCATTAGTAGTTAGTGTACATCCAATGAACTTTGCTTTATGGAAATGTTATAATAAAGCTTGTGAAATGTGACAGCTAAGTTTTTTGGACAGAGGCTGTTTATATTTTAGTTTTGACGCTCCAAGGAATGCTTGGAAGTCTCTTGAGTACCTGAGGTGAGAAAGGAGAGACAAAAAAATAAAACACATTTCTGGTGCCTCCACCCTAGCTACCCGTGACCTGATCCTAGATAGCGGTGTGCATATCTGGAGAGGAGCTTCACTTTTCAGTTTAGTGCTGTATTTGGGAACTCCACACAATAACACTGCACAGACTTAATGGCTTTTTTGTGAGAAAAGAACCTGCAAGAAGGCTTTATGGAAAGGGCCTGAACCCTGACCCTCTTTCCACAAACCTGGTAGACAAATGCACAACATGGAATACAAGGTTTCTTTCCTCTCTCCTGCTGAAAAACCATGCATCAAGTGCTCACTTGTGGACTCCATGTTTATATATGATGTGTTTTATGTTATCCTTTGGGTATAGCTTTTGTTGTTGTTTTCTCCTAAACTCTTGTGTAGTGTTGCTAATGTTTTACTGCCCAGATATGTGGCTGCATTTCACTAGCGGAAGAAGAGATTCATTTATCCCTGCCTATATTTCACTTCGTGCTAAAATCTGCAGTTCATCTGTATGAAAGATGTTTATAAACATAAGGTTACTGTAATGTGACTTTTAACTTGTGTCTTTAAAGGTCATGCTTCCATTCTGTTTTTGTCACAGTACACATCTCTTCCACACTGGGCCCTCTGTTATTACTCTTCCATTTACATATAACAAATAAGGAAGAACACGATGTGTGGATTTTTATCAAACCTCTATTTTTCATGCTGAAAATCAAATTTTGCGTGGTCTTCAGTGGGCTGAGTGAGAGAAATCTCCAAGCCAGCTCATGCTTCTGTGGGAATTTCTGAGCCATAAATGGCAGGGAGATAGAGCTCTGAATTTCTGATTTAACTCTGTTGGAGCAAATACTTCTTATATGTAGCGAGGTGCACAAGGGAGAAACTGATATCTTTCTGCCATTTTTATCTTCTTGTATCTCTCATTCTGGGCATGCATGCCCAGGGCTTGTATTTCTTCCATGGTGAAGGAGGTTATCCAGCATTTCTGTGTAAGGCTGAGATGTTAGTTCCATCCCCTGCAAGAGATATGTCTTGTACAGTACTGAGTTGACTATTAAATAGAAGTGATAAATGTGGCATACACTAGGACAGTGAGCAGAGATGCCCATATATGGGTACCTGGATTTATTTTGTTCGTCATGCTGATCTCCTATTGTGATGTTTACTGCCTTTCTCTAGAATCCTCCCCAGAGAGTGAGAGAGAGACTCCGAGCCCCGTTGATCCAGACTGCATTGAGATTGATGTGAACTTTAATCCTGACCCTGCTGATTTAGTGCTCTCCAGCGTGCCCGGTGGTGAGCTTTTCAATCCTCGCAAGCACAAGTTTGCTGAAGAGGACCTGAAACCACAGCCCATGATCAAAAAGGCCAAGAAGGTTTTTGTCCCAGATGAGCAAAAGGTAACAGACTTATTATATCAGACTGATGAGGCTTTGCTCGGGGGGGGGGGGGGGGGGGTTTTTTTTTTTTTTTTTTTTTTTTTTTT
>NW_020664598.1:752157-784510 GCF_002925995.2 Terrapene triunguis | reverse complement strand
ATGTTGAAATACATTTGGGGCAAGGCCAATGTGCCATACCTACAGAGTTGAGTGGAGAATGTTGCTCAGAAGAGGGTTGGCAGGCTGATTCCTATTCAGCTGAAAGGCCCTTACTGCTTTGTTAACTTGGAGCAGTGAGTGAATTGTTGGGCAGGAGTGACTTGTGATGGTAGACACAGAAAAGGATGGAAAAACTAAGTTGTCTCAGCTCATTCCTCCCTTGCTCTTCCTCACTAATGCAAATTTGCCCCCCACACTGTATACAGTCTTCATGGTCATGTTCTCATTTGCCAGTGCTTTTTGTTTAGTCCAGTTCTAAATGCCCCGGACAATGAAACATTAATCACTTTCACTGGGAGACTATTCCACAGGCTAATAGACTTAGCTGTTAAGAAATTGTTCTTGATGTCCAGCTGAAATGTTCCCTTTGTTTAATTTCATCTCCGTTTTAGTTCCCCACCCTACCCTGGACTATCCTAAATAGGCTTCTTGTGAGGAGACAATCTTCCAGTACCAGGTTGCCTAAACTTCAGTTAGTATCTGAGCCTAGCCAACCCAACAGCTTCCTGCATGAGCTACAGGAGGAAGTCCAATAGCAAGTAGGATGGCTTTTTTGAGTAGGATGACTCTTGTGGTAGGGCAGGAAGGTAGCTGTTTGACGCTGGACATGAAATACTGAGCTGTCAGATTGGCATCTTTTTTTTTTCTTTCCTACAGGATGAAAAATATTGGACAAGGCGAAAGAAGAACAACGTGGCAGCAAAGCGTTCCCGCGATGCTCGGCGACTGAAAGAGAATCAGATCACAATCCGAGCAGCCTTCTTGGAGAAGGAGAACACTGCCCTCAGGACAGAGGTGGCAGAGCTGCGCAAGGAAGTGGGGAAATGCAAGAACATTGTCTCTAAATATGAGACCAGATACGGACCCTTGTAAGCACACTTTCTTTCCTTGCTAGGGCTCCTTGTTTAGCTCTTGGACTTCTCTGCCTTCTGTAGAGACTCCCAGAAATAACGTGTGGAGGCTTTGTCATTGTGCATCTATAACAAAGATCTGCTTCTGATGGCACAACTTGGTCAGGTCCTTTCCTGACCTTTGTGGTGCCAGAATCTAGGTTGTGTCCATCTTTACAGTTTTTTGTTAACACTGCTAGAGCAGTTGGTGATGCTAATCTAAGAGAATGGATTCATCCAGGGGAATAAAAGTGAATCTGATTAGATTGTTGGACAAGGCTTTTGCTTTCTGTTCTAATCTCCATTTTAAATGGAAAGAGAGCGGGCTGAAGTGCAAAAGTCTCCTGTCCGTTCGTTCGTGTTTTCTCTCTCTCTTGCTTTTAAAACCTAGTTTTATAATTTGGGTGCTGCGGGACAGCATCATAAAAAAAGTTCCTTTCCCAGTTCCTAGATATTGGAACGTAGCTGATCAGCACCCGTTGTGCGGGGCTCTGTGCTCCTGTTCAGGAGGAACAGGGAAACCACCTAGGCCTGCCAACTGTCTGTCTTCTGCAGAGGTGAAGATAACATTCTGATGAATATGCATTTGTGTAAACCAGAGTGCAGTGAAAACATTTTTCTAAACAATACTTGTACATTTTTCTTTGGCTAGCTCCCAGAACCATAGGATGAGGTGCAGGGCAGAGAGCCCCATACTTCTCCTTTACTAATGTGAGGTAACGCTTTTTGAGTTCACAGCAATGGATTTTAGGGAGTGCATCGCTCTCTTCTTCCTTTTCCCTAATACAGTTAGGGGACTTCTTTTCTTGAACAACTAATTATGCAGCACGTGACTCTTCATTCAGAAGTGAAGGAGAAGGGCACCACCAAACCTTGAGTCATTCACCTGTGGCCTCATCAGATCAAACCTCAGGTCCATCTCGTTTGGGAATCACCAGCACTTTGTGTTTTGGGCGGGGGGGAACAAACCCAAACCACCACTCTAATGCATCTTCCCAGTTGTACAAGTGTTGGTGGGGGATTTCTTCTGCACCCCTGTAAGTGTTACTTGGTCCTTTTGAGTAAGCTGGGGAGCAGCCACACCCAGTCTAAACACGAAGAACTTCTCTCACAACCTCTTTGGGTGGCAGTCTCTCCATGCCAGCTGGTTTTCTCTCAAGCACATGACTTACCCTCTTGGTGCTGAGAATGGATTACTTCCCAGCGCTGCTCCTACAATAAATGGTGCTAAAGAAAAATGCGTTTTTGTGTAATGTTGGAGGCCTCCTCCACCTGCAAGAATGGAGAGCTTTAGTAAGATGTCTGGTACACATGTAGACAGTCATTGTCATATGTATTTTATCCCAGGTTTATGGCAGTGAATATGTTAGAACTGGTGGGGTTAGATGTCTGGGGATGGTGTTTGTATTTGGGAGCAAGAGGAGTGTGGGAGATAAAAAAAATTTTAGGATAGATCTGAGTGAAGGAATTAGAAACTTATAAGAGCATGTCGAAGTTATGAGGTTTCTTTTTCTGTAACAGAGATTTTGACTAGCTCAGCTTTGCGAGCTCAATGTGAGAATAACGCAGCCTTTCTAAATTCATATGTTAGCTCCCTAATGGAGTGGGGAAGGAGGCTAATCCAGCATGATGGAAGTAAATCTGTACAGGAGCTGTTTTTCCCCTGCATTATTACCTGCTTGTCTGGGCTGAGCTGTTTTTTTGTGCAGCGCCAGTCTGATAGAATCCCACACCACTGGGGTTTTTTCTTTCACAGAGTGGTATGTAGCGGTGATAGGAGGAGTATATTGTAAGTAAATTGTCACACTTACTGCTTTGCTTTATTTAAAGTGACTTATCTGATTCCGAGTGATGCAACTTTAAAGACTTCTAAAAACAAAGAAACTAAAAAGCACACATGAAACCATCTGTCTTCAGAGTGAGCAGTGAGATGTGTGAGAGGTATCCAACACAAACAACTGACGGGGACCCTGCCTGCAAGTACCCCATCTGAACTGCCCGGGGGCTGGCATGATGAAAAGTGCAAGGTCTTCTTAATGCTGTGTATGGCTTTCTTATCTCTTTTTTTTTGTACTAATGTTTGTCTTCTCTCTGTAATCAAACTACAGTAATGTTACTTATTGACACTTGTCAATGACACTCACAGCTCATGTCTTTCAGTCCAATCTGTTGATGATTTGTGTGAATGGTGACTCTGTTTTGATACTTGAATGAAATGGGAGAAAGGGGGATTCTAACTTAAAATGGCTTAAATGATATTGTCACCGATTTTTGGGGTTAGGGGGCAGTGGAATAGGTTTTAGCTACTGCTGCAGCTGGATTCTGACAAGCGTAGCATCTTGAGGTACTGCTCGGGGTGCTGAACTAGAGGCATCCAGGGAAAATAGTCTAGGTGTGCAAGAAAATGTAACAGATTTGTTGAAGTAAACTAAAAAGCACCGTCGAGTGTGCTATACAAAGGGTAACAAATAAATCCTGTTATATACCCCAGATGACAAACACAGCTCCTCAACTACTTCCTCCCCTGATATGTACACTGTGGGGAGCCCACCCCCTTCACCTTTTACTTTTAAGGGGCTCTTTGTATCCCAGTAAAACAAATTACATCCATTTTCCTGTCTGTCGCACCAAAATAGGGGAGAGGTGTGTACCTGTGAGCTGCTGAGCCCTGTATTTTGCTGCAAGCCAGACCAGTCAATCTGTATTGAAGCCCAGGGGAACAGTGGCTAGCAGCTACTATGCTCTGCATCCTTCTCTTTTTTTCCTACTGCACTCTAATTCCCCAAGCACCTCGGAGAGTACGGCGTACATCTGTCTCATGGACCCAAAATATCCAGCAATGCCATTGTCATAATGGAACAGCTTTAAAAACAAAGACCCTGGGCATGTATGGAGGTAGATGAGGCACTTAGAGAGCATTGCAGGGATGTTGGCCCTGTGTAGAAAAGGGAGGCTGTCCATGGAAGGAAAGGTGCCATCAATACCGCAAAAGAATCCTAACCGGACATCATAACCAAATCTCTAGGTGAAAGAACAAATGGAATGGCTTATTTCCAGTAAAATATTGTAGGGCAGCACTTGTATCCAAGGTTCTGTCAATAACATAGAAATGAAGAGAGGAGGTTTTCTATGTGTCTATATGACAAACTCTCTGCCAGGTGGCTGATTAATGGCAGACACCTGGTTGATAAAGTGCTCTTGAAAGCCTGCAAAAGGAAAAGGGCCTAAGTGGGAGGCTCAGAATCCATTACAACTGAAACTTATGAAGTATGGTTTAATACTGTACAAATACTGTGTCTTCATCTTCCCCAGAGGGATCCTGCCCTCAGAACTTCTTAGTAGGAAGGAGAAGAGGAAAGGGAGCAATGGGGAGAAGCAGACTGCTGCAAACTTTCTTTAAACAAAGTTGTAACCAATTAATTTTTCAGTGTAACTTGGCAACGATGAATGGGCTTTATCCATCAAGTGCACTGCTTGATCTAGTCTTGCAAGTGGACCATGTTTTCAGTGTTAAAGAACATGCTTTAACTTTTTTTCCTAACCAGTAAGAAATGTTATCAATATGTATATAATAAGATTCCAGGATTGTCACTCTGAAGCCTATTATGTCTGTAGAGTCAATGTGAAGCGATGGAAACAGCTACACAGGTAGTTGAGAGCTCTTTTTGTTCTGAATATCACCAGGTGCAGTCATCGCTGTGACTTGTGATCTGTTACTGTCATAAGTTCACAGCCATTTTTGGCTTTTTTGCACACACAACTTTACAGATTACATCCATGGAACAAGACAACTAGTACTTTTATAAGTTGGAACTCTTAAGATTCGCTAGGATAGTACATGACAGTTTCCAAATATCTGCGAATGGGTTACTATTCCAGCATCAAATTCCTAAAATGTCAAGGATATGTTACCACCTGTCTAAAGTGCTGCAGGCTTACACCTTGTACTGCAGATCTGAACAACCTTCTTTTTTTAGTTTAAGGGCCTTGATTTTAAAGATGTTGAATGCATGTAAATATATTAACATCTTCTAGCATATATTTCCAATTCCTTAGCTCTGAATTATTGTTTTTCAAAGCCATGTTAACCATTTGAGGAGAGGTGCTACTAACTGTGCCAGGTACATCTTAAGGTAGCAGGTGCCGAGGAGGTCCAGCAGCTCCAGGCTTTAGGAATATTGTAAAAGTACAATTGTGGCAAAAATATTTTGTGTAGACAGCAGGAGATCAGTGCTGCTGTGGAACTTCAGATCTGCAGAGCTCCTAAACTTTACAGAACTGAAGCTCCTGGTTATCAAAAGTCCTGACTTTACAAAGTGTTTAGTTATCTCAAAGCTTTGTAAAACAGGGTGTGTCTGTGTGGCTTTCTCCTGGCTGTGGTGGGTGAGCCCAAGACAAAGGGCAGATGCAGAGGTGACCTGACCCATTAACTTCATATTGTACAGTAACCTAGATCTAAATATTTACTGAGGAAAGAACATTTATTTTAGTATTTTTTTTTATTATTTTTTTTTAATGGCTTTTCCCCTCACAGAAATACAAAATCTTGACCAGCTTTGTTGGTCTTAAGTAATTCTTCTGTTGTGCATCTACTAAAACCACTACTAAAAGTTGGGGGAAGGGACAACAAAGCTAATAAAGTTCCTTGGAGATCGTCAGTATTTTTAGCCGGATGGTTCATTATTTTTTATTGTGTGGCTTTTTTAGAATACAAACATTTAAAGTTCAGGCAGTCACAATGGAGTGGAGAGCTGTGAGGGAGGTAAAAAAGTAAGCGCAGGATAAAGAGGAGTGGAAAAACCAAAAGATAAGATTAAGGCAAAATACTAGCCTGAGCCAGAATGCTGAAACTGAGGCCGACCTGCTTCTAATTTGGGGGCAGTTCAGATCCAGATCTCAACCCCACAGCTTGGGCTCTTACCCAAGATGTTTACTTTTTTAAGTGATGGGCGCCTCCTTTTCTTCGCCATATTTTTTATGGCCTGAGATAGAGCATGAAGGTGAAAAGAACTTGGGAGAGTGAGGGAAGGTGCTATTATTTCTAACTACAGTAGTTATATTAATGTACTCACTATATGTCCATTAAATTAAGGCACTTGATTCTGACTTGCAGATGGCAGTAGTACTGCACTTTGCTCATGTGGTGGCCTGAATTGCTTGACAGAGCTGCATCCATATGTGCAGCTGAGGGTGAGGTGAGGATTTGTTTACTTACCTAAATGGAATAGCAGGTAGCTGGTATCTATCTTCTAGAGCAGCGATGATGTATCTGTTTGCTACTGGTCAGGATAATGGAAGGATTAATCTTCTACACTCATGTGATTTATTGGAATATTGTATTTTGTATAACTTAGAACATGTAAATACACTTTTAAAATTAATCGTCCTATGAAGTAATAAATAGCGCTTCCATTGTAACACCTGAAAATTGTTAAAAGTGCTTCATGTCGCATGACTTGGGATTTTTTTTCCTAGAGAACTGCAGAAAGCAAAGTGAGATTGATGTTGTGGAGTTTTAATTTAATTGTGATGCTTCCTGGTAACAAAAATATTTAAAAATAATAAACCACCCAAGCCAAGAAACTTCATTTAATTTTTTTACAGTAGTCACTTAGGTGACATTCATCACTGTACTCAGACAATCCCATTTTCTGGATAGTCAGTTTTGTTGTTGGCCAGTAACATTTGGAAAGCACTCCTATTGGTCAGTTTCATAAAAAGCACTGTGCGAGTCCAGAAAAACAGTAACGTGTTTTTTAAATTGGTTGTGGCTTAAATGTAGCCCTCTAATGTAGCCCTCTAACCAGACTTCAATGTCGTTGACTGTTACTGCAACTCATTCATAACATAAGTAGAATAAACCTTCATCAGTCATGTTGTGTACACACAAATATACGGTTATCCTACTCGCACACCTTTTGGTGCGTGAAGAGATCCATTGACTAAAGACTTGAGTTTTCAAGTATCAGAGGGGTAGCCGTGTTAGTCTAAATCTTTAAAAAGCAACAGAGGGTCCTGTGGCTAACCTTCTGTTAGTCTTAAAGGTGCCACAGGACCCTCTGAGTTTTCAGTGCATTTTCACTGGATACTGCACAGATGGAACTTTCAGCAGCCAGTCAAATTCTTCTTTTTGTGTCAATTTTAGACTAGAGGAAAACAAAATTAATGGTTGAGAATCATGGTCAATGTGTTAGGAAGTAACTTGTCCTTGTCCTTCAAACTTTATCTAGCACTGGGGCCCACAGCCCTGTGATAAAACCTTCCCCCTGACATATCTTCAGCTCACTGACTTTAACTGATGTACAGCAGTGGCCTCCACTCCAGTATCTGCTGCTGCAGCATTCCATTGAAATAACAATGGAAAATTACACATTTTTCATAGTGGGCAGAAATGGTGGTACATTTTTGTATTATGTTCCCAAGCTGTTAAGTACCTGTGAAGCAGCTAAGTTATGTGCAAGTTATTCACTGGAGTTCTGCTCCTGTCAAGCTTTTTTGGAGAAGAGGAGAGCGTCTGTTTTGATCTCATTAGTGTTTCTGGAAGAATCTCGTTTGGTGTGTTTTTGGTTTACACTACATTTTATTGCCAGAAGCAAGAGAATTTTGAAGTGTCCTTTATTTGGATCTGCAGATGACACCACTCTATCCCACTAAATAAGGAAAAATTTGACTGCAGAATGTTTTATTAACTGCAAAATATTTTAATATATAGTTTTGCTTTGTGTCATTAAACAATTGCTGTGTTTCACCTCTTGGGTGTCTCTGTTTTTGAGGAAGGCAAAGTAATTCCTGTATATAGTTTTGTAAGTCAGTCTGTAAAATGCTTTTCGGATCATTCTGGATGAAAGGCCCTATAGAAATGTAAAATTGCTACTATTTACCAGATACGATCATGTTTGTGAAATAGGTGGGTAAAGTTGTCTATTACCATAAATAATCTAGCTTCGCTATTAATCCTGTACCCAAAACTGCTCATTTTGTATACACACTCTTGCCAGCTGATTGGAGAAAATAAAGGTGCCTGAATTGCAGTCTAATGAGGAAAGGGCATTTCACTGTACACCTGGTATCCTCCTATATTTCCACTTCTGACACTTCTTTTTTTTTTTTTTTTTTTTTTTAAATGAACAAACTGGATTTGAAGTTTCCAAGTCTTGAAAAATCACTTGGAATTTGTGGGTAGTTGAAATCCTTTCTGTTCTTGACAACTGTGGGTTGGTTTTTTTTTATGCTTTTTTTGTTTAACATGTAAAGTTTTGACTGTATTAAATTGTTAGTATTTTTCCTTTTTAAAAAAATAAAGTGTATATTCCACTATAATAAGATCTAGTCATGTATTTTTCTCTCTCTCTCTGCCAGCGTTCTGCCTGATGCTAATCCTTCAATTGTTATGGAAAGGGGCTGCATCTTCCAAAATTAGGTTCTACTGGTCTACTTGTATGCGTATACGGTGTATACGCAACACAGTTTCTCATCTTATGTTTCCTTTATTACATTGGGATTATAAACTGACTTCGGAAATGTCACAAGGTTTCATACTTAGTGTCCCTTGATCACTTCCAGCTCAAACTTTCACTTTGCAAGGTCCAAAGAAAACTTGCCAATGTCGCAAACATAATCTGTGGTCTTTCTGCCTCAGCACTACAATGAGACAGTTAGGATTTAGTTGGCAATCTTGTGGACGAAGCAGAATTTTATTTAGGACTCCAGGGAGCAAATATGTTGAAAATGATGGTTTCCCCACTCCCCCCCTCCCCCCGGCCTATTTTTTAAACCTCAACCAAACTTTCTAAGAATGGTGCTGGTGAAGAGTGCTGGATTATTTATACCCTAATCAGGTAAATCCTACATAGTGGTAGCACATGGTTTTTACTACCCCCTCCATCCCCACGCTGTGCCTAGGGTGACCAGATGTCCCGATTTTATAGGGACAGTCCCAATTTTTGGGTCTTTTTCTTATATAGGCTCCTATTACCCCCCACCCCCTGTCCTGTTTTTTCACATTTGCTGTCTGGTCACCCTAGCTGTGCCTCAGACTTAACTTAAAAGGACCACTCCTAGGGAAAGGCCTTTGGTGTCTTTGGCCCCATTCAATCCTTGGGGGCCAGTTGTGACTTTAGTATGAATAATGAAGGTGCTGTAAATGTACATGGTATCACAAGGGTAGCCATCGCATTGTAGTAATCAACACTTCAGATGCATGGAGTGAAAATTACAGATACAGGCATAAATATATATTGGCACAATATAAATGCTTGTATCTGTAATTTTCACTCCATGCATCTGAAGAAGTAGGTTTTTTTTACCCACAAAAGCTTATGCCCAAATAAATGTTAGTCTTTAAGGTGCCACCAGACTCTTTGTTTAAATGTACATGGTGCTTTACAAAACAAAGCAAGCCCTGTTCCATGCACCTAAAACTGTAATGAGATTGTCTAAATTTACAGTCCCATAAAAGGGAAGGCTGGGGGAGGACTACGTCTACGAAGAACAATGTAGAAAAAATGATGTGGAGAACTCTACTAGGAAATGCACTGAGGCGTCTTAACCATTTTTCACAGTGAATGGCCATAGGATAGTAGCAGTGGTTTCTAATGTCTGCTGCTTCAGTCTGATGAACTAGAGGTGTAAAGCTCCTTTTCTCATGCCTGACCCTTGAGTCATCTGCTTCTAACTCCCTTTTTTCTGTAGTTGTGCTTAGCAGGATTTAAGTTTGCAAAATGTCAGCAAATCTCTCTCTTTTTGGACTCAAATCTCCCTTTATTGAACAGCAGCACCATCTCCTGTCAGCTTCATATACAGAAGGTGAGGTCTGGGGGAAACACTTGAAATCAAATTTCCCCAGGTCTCAAGCAGTGGTGGGAAGGGTGTCTAAATGTGACTGAACAATAAACACAAAATGCACGTGGAGGCAGAAGGTTCCATACTCTACTGTTCAAATGAAACCTTTGGGAGCCACACGGAGTTGTAAGAATGGCCTTGCAGTCTGGATGAGGAGGGGCTTGATGATGGGGCTATTGCTTGTTCCGATCACCCCCAGGTCTGTGGCGAGCCAAAGTTACTGTGGTGAAGTTGGTTTCTCAGTCTAGCTCTGCATGAAGTGGCTGCTCATCACTGGTGTCAAGTGGCCTCCTTGGCAGTCTCAGCAGAGTCTCCGAGGACTGAACTGACATCTCCCTAGAGCGTCCCAGCAGAGTCGGACAGAGGCGCAGCTGCAGGGACAAAGCTTGCACTGCTGATATTTGTCACATTATACCTTCTCTGGAGAATAAAGGGAGCACTGAAGTGCCCCAAGCTGTTGCTGTAGCACCTTTTACCAGCAATCCAATTCATTTGCTTGGGCACTAGAAGGAACTGCTGAAAGCTGAAGTGGAGTTTCTATCACTGAAGGTACTCCAGGGGTCAGACTAAATGCCCGTCTATCAAGTGTGGATTAAGGGATAAGGGAAATCGTAGAGTCATAGAAGTTTAGGGTTGGAAGAGACGTCAGGAGGTCATTTAGTTCAACCACCTGCTCAAAGCTAAATCATCCCAACCAGAGCTTTGTCAAGCTGGGCCTTAAAAACCTCTAAGGATGGAGATTCCACTACCTCCTTAGGTAACCCATTCCAGTGCTTCACCACCCTCCTAGTGAAATAGTGTTTCTTAATATCCAACCTAGACCTCCCCCACTGCAACTTGAGACCATTGCTCCTTGTTCTGTCATCTGCCACCACTGAGAACAGCCTCGCTCCATCCTCTTAACAGAACAAGGAGTAACGGTGAAGCACTGGAATGGGTTACCTAGGGAGGTGGTGGAATCTCCTTCCTTAGACAAAGCCCTGGCTGGGATGATTTAGTTGGGGATTGGTCCTGCTTTGAGCAGGGGGTTGGAGTAGATGACCTCCTGAGGTCCCTTCCAACCCTGATATTCTATGATTCTTTGGAAGCCCTCTTCAGGTAGTTGAAGGCTGCTATCAAATCCCCCCTCCCTCTTCTCTTCTGCAGACTAAATAAGCCCAGTTCCCTCAGTCTCTCCTCATAAGTCATGTGCCCCAGACCCCTAATCATTTTCGTTGCCCTCCGCTGGACTGTCTCCAATTTGTCCACATTCTTTCTGTATTGGGGGGCCCAAAAGTGGACACCATACTCCAGATGTGGCCTCACCAGTGCCAAATAGAGGGGAATAATCACTTCCCTCAATCTGCTGGCAATGCTTCTACTAATGCAGCCCAATATGCTGTTAACCTTTTGGCAACAAAGACACACTGTTGACTCATATCCAGCTTCTCGTCCACTGTAATCCCCAGGTCCTTTTCTGCAGAACTGCCGCTTAGCCAGTCAGTCCCCAGCCTGTAGCAGTGCATGGGATTCTTCTGTCCTAAGTGCAGGACTCTGCACTTGTCCTTGTTGGACCTCACCATATTTCTTTTGGCCCAATCCTCCAATTTGTCTAGGTCACTCTGGACCCTATCCCTACCCTCCAGCGTATCTCCTCTCCCCCAGCTTAGTGTCATCCACAAACTTGCTGAGGGCGCAATCCATCCCATCATCCAGATCGTTAATGAAGATGTTGACCAAAATCCCTACAGTGTTGCAGTGAGAATAGACTAAATGACTGGCTAGAGCTGTCTCCTTCTACAGATTATTTACTGCCACTTCTCTCTGGTCACCTCCCTGAGAAATGCCTGATTGCCAATGACCTGGGCAGCATGGGGACTCAGGCTAAGAGCGTAAACAAACTCTCAATCGGTTAACTAGAAATAAGAACCTGACCTATTTAACATTTAAGGCCATGTCCAGCCCATGGGCTTGACAGCGCATTTTAAGAGGAACTGTGTGGGTGCAGTGAGGTCTGTGTGTATGGGTCTCATTCAGAAACAGATTAACATCCCAGTGAGAACACGTGGGGTTGGTGCCTAGCAAGATGGCTGCTGCCAGCACTAGAAATACCCGTTGATGCTCCTTCCCCCCTCCCCGCCCCCCAGGGTCAATGTCTTCTGTGGAAACGTACAAACTCGCTAAATAAGCAAACTTTTATTACCTGTTCCCTGCAGGAAAGTGCAGTGATGCTCAGGAGAGTGGCAATGTAAAACTGGCAGCCTGCTTCCTGTCTGCAGTGGAGTCCGATCTGCTGACTTCAGTGACCAAAATAAATCCTTACTACGTTTTGCTCCTGCCATCTCCACAAAGCCAGCAGAGCTACAGGAGTGTGAGCTAGAATCTGTTCTGTTTTGTGTTGGCGCTGCAGTGCCAACAGATTTAATTTTTCTCCCCAAGAAGCCATCTAGGACTTAAATCTACAGAGAATTGCTGTGTATTTAAAACGAGGCATTTCGCTTCTTTCCTATTACTCTGTTAGCCCTTGTAACTGGCTAGCACATCTTGTGAAAAATATTTCAAGCACTACACATGGTCTTCAGATAGGGTGACCAGATGTCCTGATTTTATAGGGACAGTCCCAATTTTTGGAGCTTTTTCTTACATAGGCACCTATTAGCCCCCCTCCCCCCCCCGTTCCGATTTTTCACACTTGCTATCTGGTCACCCTATCTTCAGAGGGTGTGCTAGGGCATAGTCTATTGAGCTGGAGCTGCAGGTTCTTTCACCAGCAGGTGACTAGTTTGCATATGTGATCACAGCTTTACTGGGACACTGAATTCCCCTTCAGAACTGCAATTAAGTGTGGCGGTGTCATGATTATTTGAGAAGGGAGGATGGCAGAAGCTAGCCATGGTGTGTCAGGAACGAGGGGGAATAGAAGGAAGCGGTGGGGGCATGTAGAGAAAGGAGCAGAATTTCAAAGTTTGATTTGAAGAGACAATTACATCAGGAGGAGGAAGGGGAGGGGGTCCTGGGTAGTGCAAGTGAAAGAAGAGCCAGTGTCCAGCCTTTCTCCTCTGTGGAAAGGGGAGAGGACAGCGAAAGCTGGGATTGGAGGGACTGAGGGAATGAGTGGCCAGGCAGGAAGAGCAGGATAAAGGCAGAGACTCTGGCAACATTCCAGATGTGGCAATAGGTAGCTTTACGCACCTTTCATACGCATTTGCAAGTTCAGGGTCAAAAAGATTACTCAGCTTTTCTAGTCCTGGACTTTGCTTCCAGAGAGAGAGAGACGGCAGAGTCAGCGACCTGAGCTGGTTGACCCAAAAGCAGCACTTTTTCAGTCTCCTACAGTGAATCAGAGTAAGACTTAAACAACTAATCTATTCAGTTCTGTCTAGATTCTTACACCCTGCCTATCGCCATAGTTTGTGAGCATCCGCCAAAGTTAAAAAAAAAACAGGTGACCACCATCAGTCAGATAAAAGGTTCTTCTCTCACAGGGAAAAGTTTCATGAGGGGGATGATTTATTTGTTTTTAAATCATAAATGAAGCTTAAAGCCAGGTAAAAGAAGTGAGCTTTGCATTAGAACCTGAAAGTGGTGATATTTGTGTTTGTATTTACTTCCTTTGGGAGGGCGTTCCAGGCCTAAAATATAAAGTTTCTGCCTTCAGGTAGACAGATCCGCTGGTTCTGAGCCATGGGCTCACCTGGCTCTCAGAGCATGAGGTGGTCCTTCAGGCAACCTTAGGGTGACCAGATTGCAAGAGTGAAATATCAGGACACACTGGGCGAGTGGGGGGAAAGAAGAGAGCCACAGCTGCTCAGCACCCCACACAGAATGCCCCAACTCGCTAGTTTCCCAATACACACAGATTTCTCCTCCCTCCCTCCCAGTGCCCTTCCCCACAGCCCCACCACCACAACTAAACAGTGCCCCACACAGACCCCCCACCGGCAACCTTCTTCTGGAGTCTAATAAGGACTGAAATCTTAAATGTGAATTTGTTCTCTAAGTAGCACATGGAGTGAGCAGAGTACAGGACTGATGTTTGTGGTAATCTGTGTTGCTGAGAAGAGATGCTGCTGCGTTCTGCACATGCATTTTCTGGGCTGATGCTTTCAAGGCCATGTAAGTAAGGTGAGCAGAGTGTGTTATTTTAACTTTTATGCTTACAACATGGAAGAGAACCTAGGCAGATATACTATAGCCAGGGCCGCCCAGAGGATTCAGGGGGCCTGGGGCAAAGCAATTTCGGGGGCCCCTTCCATAAAAAAAAGTTGCAACACTATAGAATACTATATTCTCGCGGGGTGGCCCCGGGGCCTGGGGCAAATTGTCTCACTTGCCCCGCCCCCTTGGGCGGCCCTGACTATAGCTTAGTGGCATGAATTTTACTCCTGAGGAAATTCTGCATGAAAACAATTACGAATTCTGCGTGCAATGTTTTAAAATTCTGCAAATATTATTTGTCAGTAAATAAATTTGGAGGCTTCAGCATGGCAGTGGGGAGCACAGGCCACTGGCTGCACGGAGGTGGGAGATCACTTTGCAGCCCGCTCCTGACAGCGACTTGGGGATGAGGCTGCACCCAACCCTGACAGCACAAGGGTCGGGCCTGCCCCAGAAACACCCCAAGGCCCCTCTATGCTAGGCACACTAGGTGTGGGCAAGCAGGCTCAGCCTGGCAGGATTCAAGTGTGGAGCAGCTTTGGGGCGGGGGGGCAGGTGTGGGATGAGAGGGTTCTGTATGGGCAATCTGGGTGCGGGCAGCTCCATGGGGGGTTGCAGGAGGGATCCGGATGCACAGGGGCTTGTTGGGGAGTTCTGGGTGCAGGTGCAATGGAACTCTGCAAGGGGGTCCAAGTGAAGGTGGTTGGGGCTCATTGGGGGGGTCTGACTGTGGGGGGGATGCGGCTCGTTGGGAGGGTCTGCATCTGAGGGGCTCAGCAAGGGGGTCCAGGTGCTGGAGGAGTGAGGCTTGGTGGGGTGGGGGGTCTGGGTGCAGCTAGTTGGGGCTCAGTGGGGTGGGAGTCCAGATGGGGGGGCTTGTTGGGGTTGTTCAGGTGCAGGGGGTTGGGGCTTGTTGGTGTGGGGGTTCAAATTTGGGGGCTCAGAAGGGGGTGGTCAGGGTGCATGGGTGGGGGTCCAGATGCAGGGGGTGCATCTCGGTGGGGTGGAGGGTTGGGTGAGGGGAGCTTGGCAGGGAGTCTGGGTACGGGGTGGTGTCAAGATGCATGGGGGTTGGTGGACAGGGAGCAGCTCCCCCTGCAGTGATCCCTCCCCCCGCAGCTGAGGGGTGATAGAGGAAGGAAGTGGGGAAGGGAGTGTGGAGCTTCCATCAGTAAGGGGAGGTTTCTGGGAGTGGGTCTGACCGGGCCCTGGTCACTCCCTGCAGGGGAAAAGGAAGTCCTATCCTCCCCTACCCCCAGCCCAGTTGGGACTAGCGCTGGGCTCAGATGCAGGGTATGAGCCACTGGCAGGGGTATCCCCAGCCCCCCTTCCCCTACAGTGAATTACCTCTCTGTCAGCTGCTCCGGGCGCCCAAAAATGACACGTCTCCACTGCTGGGGAGGAGTGTGTGACCACTCTTGCGGCTTCCCTTTGCTTCCCCATCAAAAAGTCAGTTTTCTATGGGGAGGCAAAGAAATCTGGGGGGGAACATGAATTCTGCATGCATGCATTGGCACAGAATTCCCCCAGGAGTAAACCTTGATTGTAAATCCAAGGTAAACTGCATAACAATAATCCAGTCAGAAGGTAATGAAAGTGCATATGACTGAGACCAGGTCATCATCAGCAACGATGAGATCTAAGGTAACATTTTCCAAAAGTGTCTAAGTGACTTAGAAGCCCAAGTTCCATTGAAAGACAATGGGATTTAGGCTTTATGTAACTTAAGTGCTTTTGAAAATGTTACCGGCAGTCTAGTCAGAAGTCGTTGAACATCTATATAATTCCCAGATAAAAAAAACTAGAACATAAAGTTTTAGGTACTGTAAGTAGCAGATATTGGAGAATATAAATACCAGGAATGTTGGTATCAAGCAACCTTAACATTAAACAATATGGAAATACATTAAGGGTTAATGTGAATCAAGAGTCAAATATCTTTATAATTCATACATCCTCTAGGAAAAAATCTTGATATGTGAACATCATCATTAAACAATAAGCACCTGAACTCTGACCCCCAAAGACATAGCTTCTAAAAATATTGTTTTTCAGCTTACAAGTTCTAGAAAGAAAAAGAAAAAAAAAAAGAATTTTCAACACATAATACACCACCAGATCTACAGTACTTATAACTGTCTTTCACCCACTTCCATAGACAATACATCTCCATACACATCTTCTAATTGTGGAATACTAATATTAATTAACAATTCAGATATGAAAAAAAATGTATTTAATATTGATTTGTTATGTGTATTCTGGTAGTGCTTAGTGGCCTTGCTCAGAGAGCAGGGCCCCATTGTGATAGGTACCGTAGACCAGATCCTCAAAGGTAATTAGGTGTTTAACTCCCATTGAAATCAGTGGAAGAGAGGCACCTACATACTTTTGAGGATCTGGGCCTGCGCATACAGCCCACCCTCCCATGCTGACCACACACACCAAAAAAAAAAAAAAGTCCTTGCTTTGAAGATCTTATAATCTAGATAGTAGTAATAATAAAAACCTCCCAGGACTTTTGGCCCTGATCCTGCAAACTGCTCTACACAGGCAGATCATTGCATAGAGCAGTTTGCAGCATCAGGGCATTTGTAAAGTTTAGTTGGCTAAAATAGTACTTTGAGTTTATTTTTGAGTGATGATCATCTCTCCCTCGGGGAGATTGTAACCAGCCACATTATAACCCCCCCTTGTGAGGTTGGCAAAGAGGTTTTGTCACAACATTTTGGTGAAACAGATTTTTTTTTCTATTCATACATTTCAAATGATTTTATTAAATGTATCTGAAGGGGCAAATTATTCTCCCCATTTAGCAGGTGGAGAAATTGAGGCAGGAGGAGGTTTAAGTGACTTGCCCAAAGTCAGACAGGGATTTGAACTCAGAAGTTCCTGATTCCTAGTCATGTGCCCAGACCATGTGGCCTGAAATGACTTCTGGGTTGATGATATCAGATATAATGAGGCAGGAAGAGCCCCATTTCTCTGTCTCTCGCTCTCTCTCAGAGAGAACTTAGTCAATATCTGTGAAGTTCCAATGGCATCAACTACCAAATGAACTGAAGCTCCCTCCCCCAATTTTCTGCTGTTCTTTTATTTGGAGGAGGCTTTCAAAGCCCTGAAGACAATTGCCCCTGACAGCTTGGCTCCCTCTTCTCCTCCACAACCCACTCTGTTCCACAGCCCATCTTCTAGCTCCTGGAGGACTTCAGTGCTGCTGGAGCCAGAAGGAGGGTGAAGTCCTTGCAGCGTGGATACACTTGGAGTGTGTCCTTCCCTCCGTGCTTCCCACCCATGCAATAGGGGCTGAGTATGTTACCTCCACGGTGCTTCCAAGGTCTGGTTTGCCCTGCTTGTTGTTTGGAAATGGAGAGGCTGATTCGGGTCTCACTTTCTAGGGCATGTAAATCTGAAGCCTGTGGGGTTACACTGTTGTAACAGGAATGAGCGACAAGATCAGAAACTGGCCTGCTATCCTTAGAACATTGCAAGAGCTACTTGCTTGTAAATGAATACATGTGCCTCATGTGCAGGCACATGCACCCCTGATCTCTACCCTCTTTCTTCCAGCAATATAATTCTCTCATCCCACCGGTAACCTCCAGCAGCCAGACCTCAGTACCAGCTACAGAAACTGCTTGTGGTTGCTACTCTCTTTTAAGCTTCCTAATCCTACAGCTGCCTTCCACCTGGTGCCTGTTTTCCAGACCCTGAGACTGCCTAGGGTGACCAGACAGCAAGTGTGAAAAATTGGGGTGGGGGGCAATAGGAGCCTATATAAGAAAAATACCCCAAAATTGGGACTATCCCTATAAAATGGGGACATCTGGTCACCCTACTGCCCACTAACTAGCTTGGCGATTCCTTCGGAGCTGCTGAATCTGCCCACATCCCCTGTATGACCATCCTGATCCCCTCTCAGCTGCTCAATGCTGAATTACTCATCTCAAAGCCTCAGCTGACAAGACCTCCAGCAAGTGCCTTGATGATTCCACCCTGCCTAACCCTAGGGTGACCAGACAGCAAATGTGAAAAATCGGGACAGGGGGTGGAGGGTAATAGGAGCCTATATAAGAAAAAGACCCAAAAATCAGGACTGTCCCTATAATATCGGGACATCTGGTCACCCTACCTAACCCTCTTGGAATCCCTGCAGTACGCCCTCGCCTCTCCCTCCATCAGCCTGATGCTCCTGGTTTCCAAGCGTCTGCCACTTAACCCTTCGAACCTACCAATTCTACTTTATTGTTTTAAATCTCTTTTTAAGGCACATCTCTCTGTGTTTCCAATGGCCGGTCACTAGATGGCTCTGTGGTAGCATAACAAATGGGGTGACCTTGGCTCTTTAAAAAAATAAGTAAAAGCCCTTCAAACTCAGGATTGCGCAAGGATCCCAGGGTTATTCATATTGGATTAAAGTGAAAATGAGAGTAAAAAAAACCCTCCTTGCCCAGAGCTATTAATCCAGGCCAAAGTCAGCAGGCTGCGTGGGTTTTTAAAGGAACAGGACGCTCCCTTTAAAGATTTCATTTTCTTTCTGTTCTTGGACCTGTGTGCTGGGTTATTATTGGGCAGGAGTCCAAATGCACTCTGATCAAGTTCTTTCCCTGATTAATCTCATTCAGATGAGTGGGCAACCCTCAGGAACGTGCTCGCCTGAGTGAAATAAGCCTTTTATGTCACATGCAATATGAACAGGGAACATACCAATTGCTATACCTGTTTACACCAGAGATTGAGGTTTTTACCCACGAAAGCTTATGCCCAAATAAATCTGTTAGTCTTTAAGGTGCCACCAGACTCCTTGTTGTTTTTGTAGATACATACTAACACGGCTACCCCCTGATACTAGTCCACTATCCTTTTTTGGCAGCATCAGGTGGGTCAGGAGAAGGTGGAAACCCTCACCGTCCATGGACACTTATGGAATAACCTGCCCATGGAGGCAGTTTCTTCCTAATCTCTGTCACAGACTCATGGCCTGAGGCAAGAGCATGTCTATCCCTTCCCACCTTTTGTATCTTATCTAATGCACCAGTGGCGAGGGGCAGTGCCTTCAGCTGAATTCATTCAGGCCCAGCTAACAAAATTGGCAGTGGCCCAGTTTTTGTGCACTGCCATTTTTGGACCATGTGTTGACTCTCTGATTTGGACTCTGCACCCTGACTATTTAAACAGGGAGACTGGGATGGGGCTATAGTATCTGTGTATTTCACAGCACGGCCAAGTCTCACTGGGTGACATTGGGCTGGTCACTTAGAACAAAGTATTCTGTAGTCTGGGCAGGCCCAAATAGCCATTTGGGCCTGTGAGTGGCTATCTAATGTATATATATAGGGTGCTTCATGGCCCCTATCACTGTAGTATCTGAATGCCTCACAATACTTAATGGGTTTATCCTCATAATGCCCCTGGGAGATAGGGAAATGCATTGGACAGATGGCAAACAGAGAGGCTAAATGAATGGCCCAAGGTCCCACTGACTATCTGTGTCAGAGCAGGGAACTGAACATGGCTCTCCCAAGTCCGAGGCTATGGGATTTTCAAAGCTGGTGGCAGGCACAGCCAAGTTGTCTGGGAGCCTGTGGGGTGAGCGCTGTAAGGGGGTGGGTGTTAGACAGCACTTTCAGAAAAGCCCAGGGGCTCATAAGGGCTGCTCTGGGTGCTCAGAAATAATGGTGTTAGAGCCACAACAGAGTCTGGAGGCCCATGTTCAAGTGCTCAAGCAACAGTCCCTCTATTGGGGGCTCTACAATCTATCTCCCCTGAAAACAACCTGGGGATGGACAGATAGACACATAAATGGACACACTCTGTGTGTGTGTGTGTCTTTTAGGACAGGGAAGGAGGATAGTTGGGATTAGGTTAGAATTAGAGGCTCGACAAGGTGAGGGGGAGAGGCAGAAAAGGTTGTGACTGGGAGGGGGGATCACTAAAGGGTTTGGAGAACAGGGGCACAGCATTGTGGGGAGAGGCTACAGGACAGTATCTGGCCAGGGGTGGGGTGGGGTGGAATTATGTACATCAGTAGAGAACACATGAGAAGGGGCTGGTAGGCAAGGGAATTGGAGGCTCAAAAAGGATGGATGCATCATTACCTGCCTACCAAGGTCAAGGACCCTCTGAGAATGTTCCTCAATCTCCCTGAGGTCATACAGAGGTGCTGGCTCTCCACGAAACCACCCCTCCATCTCTGATGAGCTGAAGGGGGTGCGGGAGAGGCTGAGCCAAAGGAGCCGTTATTATAATTTGTTATTTGTGTCTCGGGGCTCTAGTCATGGACCAGGACCCCGCTCTGCTAGGCGCTGGACAGTGTCTCTGAACCAGCCAGGGAAAGCACAGCCCTCCCACAGACTCCGTACGCTACACTGGTACTTGCGCCCCATTGCTCCTTTCTGATTCACGGTGTTAGGGGAAGAGAGGCCCAGAGTTCATCACTGTGCCTGAGCAGAGCTGGGTGAAGGACATGGGGAATGGGGCAAGGTGGATTTATGCAACCTTTGCACTTACCCTAGTCTGGAGGCTGGTCAGGGCACCCGACTGCAGGTTAGATCAGCCCCAGGGCTGCCCTAACTTGTGCTTCTGGCCCTGAGGGGCTGTAACAGCAGCCAGCGCTGTTCTGGCTATGAACCCATTCCCTGCGAGAGCTCCCAGCAAGCCCCTTACACCAGGGACTGTTATAGAGTGGTGTAGGGCTGTTGTACTGGCTTTTTGCCACTTGAAAAATCTCCTCTCCCCTCCCATGGAGAATTTCCTGGGGTCCGGATCTGCTAGGGAACTAGCTCAGAGGCACCCCAGCACTGTGCTCAGTCAGACCTGTGGTGCCTCACGGGAGACCTGGATGTGCCTGGCACACACCCAGCGTTCTCTGCTCTAGACCCTCCGTCTCTTGACCTCATGTTCCCACATGACACTGCAGTTTTCCCTCCCCATCCTTCTGCTCAGCCCCCAGTGATAACCCAGGGGAGGGAGTGACCTTTCTAATGTTACAGCAGGAGAGAATAGGAACTGCCAGTACTGCTGGTGAAGAGGAAGGGGAGGGGGGTGAGGGAATGCCAGCTGAGGGGGACGGGACAGTGGAGGGATGGGGGAAAGACAAGGCGGCCAGGAGACAAAAGGAAAGAGGAGAGGAGGGCTGGAAGCAAACGGTTTGCAGCTAGACCAGCAGTCTGAGTCAGAGAGCTCTCTGGAGTGGCTGAGTCTGCAGCCCTGTGGAATCCTCCTGGCTCAGAGGTGCTGTTGAGATGAGAAGTAATTATTATATTCGCTTGGGGGAAGGCCTGCCGTACCTTGTATCTCCACTGGGTGTGGGGTCGGGAGGGGTGAAGGGACAGCTGCACATCATGATGGGGGCTAGAGGGGAAAGAAGAGACGGGGGAGGGGAGATTTAAAAATAGCCCCTTCTAATTTTTGTGGCTGTCACTCACAATGTGTAATCCACTCCGAGGCATCCCAGCGCCGGTATATACCATGAGTTACATAATGGGAGACACACAGGCGTCACTTCAGCCTCAGAACAGGGACAGACGTGACATTTACGCTGCTTGTTTCCCAATCTGTCCCTCCAGCCCCTGCCCAAGCCTGTGTATATGGAGCAGATGCCAGGTGCCTGACACCTGGAAACTGGCTAAGGGTTTGGGAGGCAGGATATGGGGGCAGTGAATAGCAGGAAAAGGTTCCAGCAGCTGGGATGTGGCAGGAGTGGGGCTAGGGAAGAGGCAAAGGTGGGCGTATTGGTGCCAATGGGTGTTGGGGGATGGGTGTAATGGGAGAGTTCTGGGAGGGGGAGAGCAGGTTGAAGTGTTTTGGGGGGTAACATTGCAGGAAGTGGAGTGATCGGGAGGGGATCAGGCTGCTTTGTGGGGGAGCAGGAAGCTCAGCTGTGGTGGAGGTTGGATTTCTTGTCACGAGGTAATGAGAGGTTCCATTGCATACGGGGAAGGGGTGGAAGAAAAGGGAGAGATCCGCAGTTGTGGGGAAGTTTGTTGGAGTATCAGGGTATTAGCCATTGAGGGGCAGGCCAAGGCACTATTGGGGAAGCTGAGAAATCAGCAGTCAGAGCGGATCGGGTTAGCAGGCATCAGAAACTGAGGCGTGTGGGGAAGAAGGGCGAATCAGCAATTTTGGGGAGGGTCAGGGTGCTTGGGGAATAGTGGGGGGGGGGGGTCAGGGTTTATCAGAAGACGACTAGGGATCAGTGGTCACGAATGAGTGCATTCATCACTGGTGTGGGAAGGGCTAAAGGACCAAATGCTCCCACTTCTTGTGAAGGAGAAAAACGACATTCCATTCTCCTCATGCCAGTCATTCTTGGGCTGGGATGCCGCCCTGCTGTCATGTGCTGCTTTCCCACCCTCCCAGCTTTACCCAGAGCTGTGGCTACTGATGACTCAGGGAAATTCCAGAGCAAGTAGGAGATGCAGGCAGTGCAGCACAGGTTGTGAGGACACATGGACAGAGGCAGGCTGGCTGGGCAGTGGTGGGGAAGCGAGGAGCCTGGTGCCATCTACATGTAAAAATGAGCCTCTCAGCCCCTCTGCGTGGCCTTGAAGCACTTTCACAGCCGCCTTCTGCCCCAGAACAGTGCCACATGTCTGCTCTCTTCTTCCAAAGATCACCTGCTCCTATTCCGTACTCATGCAGGCAGCCTGCCTTGGGTTGCTGACTCATTAGTATGTGGTTATACCAAGTGTGTTTGCTGAGCACTGCCCGTGTGCTCAGCTCTGCACAGGCTTGGAAGAAGAGCCAGTTGGTCCCTGGAGTTTACAATCCAAGGGCCAGACACAGGGGAATACTGAGCTTTGCTTAGCATTAGCAACGCCTGCCGGTCAATGGACACTGCAGGTGCTCTGCACTTCACAGGCGCTGACCCAACACGCAGTTCAGTCCAGTCTGAAATGGTGCTAGCGTTCCCTGCTCACACACACCAGCCAGGCCTCCCGGAGTATTACCTTGCTGTGGTTTACAAACTAAGGAGCTAGTTGGTAGCAGCTGGTTTTCTTTGCCCTGGTCACACCCACTCTGCTGCGGTGGTGGGAGGAGGGGTGGCATGAAGCCACCGGTCTGGCTCAGTGCTACCTGGGGATCCCACGTCTGCTGGAGTGGGGTTCAGGAGCTGGCCTCAGACATCAGCACTGCTGCCAGTTTGGGCTTTCTAGGAAAATTCATACTTTAGTTTGTAAACAGCTGTGAAATCTCCTAACTATTCTCAGCAGTTTTCCTTTCAACCCGACCTCCCAGAGCAGTGAGTAAGTCCCAGGCCTGTGTACTCCCTGGTTTGGCAGCACTTGGTAGGGCTGGCTTTAGTGGCCTCTATTCCATGAATGATCACAGGCTAGGAAGTTAATTCTGTGGCTGCAGAGCTAAGCACTTTACATTAGCATCAGCAATAAACAGGATTGCTCAATCTCCAGGCCAGCCCCAGAGCTCCCAAGGGCTTGAGTCAGAGGAGATCACAAAACCCTCTGTGGTTGGCCTTAGCACACTCCCTCCTTCCCCCACCTCATGCCCTGCCCTGGAGAAGGTCAATACTTCCCCAGGAAGTGGCCTGAGCATTCACACTTGCTGAGAGCCAGAGGAAATCACAGCATCCACTGCAAGTCTGCCCGAGGGCCTCTGTGAGACTGGGCAAGCCGGTAGTAAGAAAGAGGAGGTGGAACTGGGAGGTGGATACAAGTTTTATTATAAAGGAAGGAGCAGCTGTAAACAGAGAGGTGCTGTGTGTAGAACAGAGGATGAAGGATGATCCTTTGCAGATAAACTAGGCTAGGCAGAAACCTTTTGGGCTAGATTTCCTAAGGAAGGACTTGCTACCCAGGAGCAGCCTCACAGCAGGGGAAATGTCCACTGAGGGGGGGAGTTCCCCAGCTCAGGGAGGCATGCACACAGGATCGGTCACTCTTACTATCTGTACACAGGGTTGCCAACTTTCTGACCGAACAAAACCGAACACCCTTGCCCCGGCCCTTCTCCGAGGCCCCGCCCCACTCACTCCATCCCCCCACCCTCTGTTGCTCGTTCTCCCCCACCCTCACTTACTTGCTCATTTTCACCAGGTGGAGGGGGAGAGGGTCCCTTTTTGACCAGGTGTTCAGTTTAAAACCTGACACCTGGCAACCCTATCTGTAGGGCCTTAGCTGCCACAGCTGAGGCTCTGGCCATGAGTTTCCTCTCAATTGTTCTCACTGCCAGAGAGAGAGATGGTGCCAGCACCACTCAACTGTGTCACAGGCCTTCCTAAAGAGCTGGGCCCCAGATGAATATTTGCGTACAAGGCCTGTCCTCCATAAGCACCTGCCACCATAAGGGTCTTCTTCGGAGAGCTCCAATCCCTCCCCAGACTCGCAGGAGGGAAGCGGGTGGTGTGGAGTTATGTCCCTCCTGAATATCATTGCCTCATGTAATTATAAATAGTCACAAAGGTGTCAGGGATGTTATTAGCACAATTGCTCATGACACATTTACAGGAAGAGCCAAGTGTTTGCCAAGAAGTTATGACAGTGGCAGAAGACAGCCAGGCCATGCTACGGGAGATGTTCTTCTGGCCTCATCTTTAGCTCTCCCTCCCTCCTTCTGTTCAGTCGTTTTCCTGCCGTCCTATTTGAGGCTGAGAGTTGCTGATGCTCCTTCTGCACCGCTCCCACCTTCCTGCTCTTTGGCTTCCTCTTCTCCTTTGCTTTCCTTCATTCTCTTTTCTCTCCCCACAATCCCTCCCTCCTCTGAGACTCCCAGTGGTGGCTGGTGCCCACAATAAATGCTAGGGCTGCAGGTACTAGAGTCCCTCAAACACACACACACACCTCCCTCCCTGCCCTCAGCCTCACCAAATCAAACCTCCTTTACTTGCTCCTGCAGTGCAGCTGTAAAAGCAGGGTCAGAAACAGCAAAGGAGGGACTGTAGCTGCACGGAACATGTGTGGGGAGCCTTATACCCTGCTCCTGGGAAGGGGAGGAAGGGCTAATCTAAATTAGCCCCACAGAGGCCTGTGTTTTCTGCTCTGCATCTGTTCCCCCTGCTGCCTGAAGTCCCTGTGCTATAGAAATGCCTGCTCACGCGGGACTCTCCAAGGTCTGGAGTACCCCCTGCCCTAGGAGGAGTCTTCCAATGGTGGTAAGTTATACTGCAGCTGAGGAGGAATGCGGAGCTGGGTGTAGTCTGGCCATTAGAAGGATCTCTAGCGGAGTTATTTCCCCACTGTTCTGGAGCCATTCCAGTGAGTTCACTACGCCTGCCCTGGACAGTACAACTGTGTTGACATTGCTCCCTCATGATTAAGCTTGGGCGCCTAGGGCTCTATATCCTGTCCAGATAGGCTATGGGGCAGAGATCTGGCCATAATGATTTTACAAACAAAGTAACCAGGCCCTCCCTGAGTTTTATTCCACAATTTCCCACTATTAAATTCTCTACAGTTATAAAGTAGATTCCTGTACCAGCTCTTATTCATAGATTCATAGATTCTAGGACTGGAAGGGACCTCGAGAGGTCATCGAGTCCAGTCCCCTGCCCACATGGCAGGACCAAATACTGTCTAGACCATCCCTGATAGACATTTATCTAACCTACTCTTAAATATCTCCAGAGATGGAGATTCCACAACCTCCCTAGGCAATTTATTCCAGTGTTTAACCACCCTGACAGTTAGGAACTTTTTCCTAAAGTCCAACCTAGACCTCCCTTGCTGCAGTTTAAGCCCATTGCTTCTTGTTCTATCCTCAGAGGCTAAGGTGAACAAGTTTTCTCCCTCCTCCTTATGACACCCTTTTAGATACCTGAAAACTGCTATCATGTCCCCTCTCAGTCTTCTCTTTTCCAAACTAAACAAACCCAATTCTTTCAGCCTTCCTTCATAGGTCATGTTCTCAAGACCTTTAACCATTCTTGTTGCTCTTCTCTGGACCCTTTCCAATTTCTCCACATCTTTCTTGAAATGCGGTGCCCAGAACTGGACACAATACTCCAGCTGAGGCCTAACCAGAGCAGAGTAGAGCGGAAGAATGACTTCTCGTGTCTTGCTCACAACACACCTGTTAATACATCCCAGAATCACGTTTGCTTTTTTTGCAACAGCATCACACTGTTGACTCATATTTAGCTTGTGGTCCACTATAACCCCTAGATCCCTTTCTGCCGTACTCCTTCCTAGACAGTCTCTTCCCATTCTGTATGTGTGAAACTGATTTTTTCTTCCTAAGTGGAGCACTTTGCATTTGTCTTTGTTAAACTTCATCCTGTTTAACTCAGACCATTTCTCCAATTTGTCCAGATCATTTTGAATTATGACCCTGTCCTCCAAAGCAGTTGCAATCCCTCCCAGTTTGGTATCATCCGCAAACTTAATAATCGTACTTTCTATACCAATATCTAAGTCGTTAATGAAGATATTGAACAGAGCCGGTCCCAAAACAGACCCCTGCGGAACCCCACTCGTTATGCCTTTCCAGCAGGATTGGGAACCATTAATAACAACTCTCTGAGTACGGTTATCCAGCCAGTTATGCACCCACCTTATAGTAGCCCCATCTAAATTGTATTTGCCTAGTTTGTCGATAAGAATATCATGCGAGACCGTATCAAATGCCTTACTAAAGTCTAGGTATACCACATCCACAGCTTCTCCCTTATCCACAAGACTCGTTATCCTATCGAAGAAAGCTATCAGATTGGTTTGACATGATTTGTTCTTTACAAATCCATGCTGGCTGTTCCCTATCACCTTACCACCTTCCAAGTGTTTGTAGATGATTTCCTTAATTACTTGCTCCATTATCTTCCCTGGCACAGAAGTTAAACTAACTGGTCTGTAGTTTCCTGGGTTGTTTTTATTTCCCTTTTTATAGATGGGCACTATATTTGCCCTTTTCCAGTCTTCTGGAATCTCTCCCGTCTCCCATGATTTTCCAAAGATAATAGCTAGAGGCTCAGATACCTCCTCTATTAGCTCCTTGAGTATTCTAGGATGCATTTCATCAGGCCCTGGTGACTTGCAGGCATCTAACATTTCTAAGTGATTTTTAACTTGTTCTTTTTTTATTTTATCTGCTAAACCTACCCACTTCCCATTAGCATTCACTAGGTTAGGCATTCCTTCAGACTTCTCGGTGAAGACCGAAACAAAGAAGTCATTAAGCATCTCTGCCATTTCCAAGTTTCCTGTTACTGTTTCTCCCTCTTCACTAAGCAGTGGGCCTACCCTGTCTTTGGTCTTCCTCTTGCTTCTAATGTATTGATAAAAAGTCTTCTTGTTCCCCTTTATTCCCTTAGCTAGTTTGAGCTCATTTTGTGCCTTTGCCTTTCTAATCTTGCCCCTGCATTCCTGTGTTGTTTGCCTATATTCATCCTTTGTAATCTGTCCTAGTTTCCATTTTTTATATGACTCTTTTTTATTTTTTAGATCATGCAAGATCTCGTGGTTAAGCCAAGGTGGTCTTTTGCCACATTTTCTATCTTTCCTAACCAGCGGAATAGCTTGCTTTTGGGCCCTTAATAGTGTCCCTTTGAAAAACTGCCAACTCTCCTCAGTTGTTTTTCCCCTCAGTCTTGATTCCCATGGGATCTTACCTATCAGCTCTCTGAGCTTACCAAAATCCGCCTTCCTGAAATCCATTGTCTCTATTTTGCTGTTCTCCCTTCTACCCTTCCTTAGAATTGCAAACTCTATGATTTCATGATCACTTTCACCCAAGCTGCCTTCTACTTTCAAATTCTCAACGAGTTCCTCCCTATTTGTTAAAATCAAGTCTAGAACAGCTTCACCCCTAGTAGCTTTTTCAACCTTCTGAAATAAAAAGTTGTCTGCAATGCAGTCCAAGAATTTGTTGGATAGTCTGTGCCCCGCTGTGTTATTTTCCCAACATATATCTGGATAGTTGAAGTCCCCCATCACCACCAAATCTTGGGCTTTGGATGATTTTGTTAGTTGTTTAAAAAAAGCCTCATCCACCTCTTCCACCTGGTTAGGTGGCCTGTAGTAGACTCCTAGCATGACATCACCCTTGTTTTTTGCCCCTTTTAGCCTAACCCAGAGACTCTCAACTCTTCCGTCTCCTATGTCCATCTCTACCTCAGTCCAAGTGTGTACATTTTTAATATATAAGGCAACACCTCCTCCCTTTTTCCCCTGTCTATCCTTCCTGAGCAAGCTGTATCCATCCACACCAACATTCCAATCATGTGTATTATCCCACCAAGTTTCAGTGATGCCAACAATGTCATAGTTGTATTTATTTATTAGCACTTCCAGTTCTTCCTGCTTATTACCCATACTTCTCGCATTTGTATATAGGCATCTAAGATACTGGTTTGATCTTTCCTCCCGGTTTTGTCCTGACCCTCCTTTCTCTCTGCCAATATAGCCCACACTCCCTCTCGTCTCCGACCCATCTCCCAGGTCTCCATGTTCCCCACTTACCTGCGGGCTTTGCTCACCTGTCCCCGTCGAACCTAGTTTAAAGCCCTCCTCACTAGGTTAGCCAGTCTGTGTCCAAATAGGGTCTTTCCCCTCCTCGAAAGGTGAACACCATCTCTGCCTAGCAGTCCTTCCTCAAATAGCATCCCGTGGTCTAGGAAGCCAAAGCCCTCCTGGCGACACCATCTTCGCAGCCAGGCATTCACCTCCATGATACATCTGTCTCTGCCCGGGCCCCTACCTTTGACAGGAAGAATTGAAGAGAATACCACCTGCGCTCCAAACTCCTTCACCCGTACTCCCAGAGCCCTGTAGTCACTCTTGATCCGCTCAGTGTCACACTGCGCAGTATCATTTGTGCCCACATGGATGAGTAGCATGGGGTAGTAGTCAGAGGGCTGGATAATCCTCGACAATGCCTCCGTAACGTCTCGGATACGGGCTCCCGGCAGGCAGCATACCTCCCGAGATGAAATGTCAGGGCGACAGATGGGCGCCTCCGTCCCCCTCAGCAGAGAGTCTCCAACCACCACTACCCTACGTTTCCTATTCGCAGTGGTGGCAGCAGACCTCCCAGCCTTAGGGGTACGAGGCTTCTCCTCCTTTATTGTAGGGGGTGATGCCTTCTTTCCTGTATCAAGAAGAGCATAACGGTTACCTATTACCACAGCGGGAGGGTTCGGAGCAGGGGTGGAGCACTGCCTGCTGCCAGAAGTAACCAGCTGCCAGTGTCCACCCTGAGCCATCTCCTCCTCCACCAGTGGTGTATCAGCAGTCCTGTGTCCTGGGACAGCTACCTCAGCTGTCTCCACATGGACACTGTCCAGGAATTGCTCGTGGATTCGGATGCTTCTCAACCTAGCCACCTCCTCCTGTAGCTCTCCCACCTGCTGCCTGAGAGATTCCACCAGCAGGCACCTTTCACATTGGATGGTCCCCCCAGCCTGGATATTAGTAAGTGGAAATTGCAAGTTACAGTCTCTGCAAAACCACACCAAGATCTGGGTAGAAGCATCCATGCTCAGGCGCTCTGTCTGGCTACAGGCGCAGGTGGAGGAGACAGAAGCAGTGCTGGCACAGGTGTTGCGGGTCTTCCTAACCATCGTAAGCCTCCCTCTGTCAAACTCCCGTCTGCAGCCCCCTGTCCGCTGAAAGGGTTGTTTAAGCAAGAAGTTTAAAGTTTTTAGGGGAATAAAGGGAAAACAGATAGAACCGGCAAGGGACCCTCGCCCCTTCCCAACTCCCTTGCGAAACTCCGTTAGCAGCCCCTGGTCGCAAACGCTCCCTGGTCGCTTGTGCGCTGCTTTATAAAGCCCTGGCCTGTATGAATGCCCCGCCCACTGATTAAGGCTCAGCCAATTACCAGAGGCTTCTAGGTTTCAAACCTTCCTTTGAAGCTCACAGCTTCCAACTGCCAGCCACAGCACACGGTCCTTCAAACAACCAAACAACCAAACAGACTGACAAACACAAGCTCAGCACACAGCAAGTAACCCCCAAACACAAACAAACACACACTGCAGACAGTCACTTACCCCAAAAGGGTGCTGTATTGCTCCTCCTTCACCCGGAGAACTCCCTTGCGAAACTCCCTGTTAGCAGCCCCTGGTCGCAAAACGGGCCAAGCGTCTCCTTAGTCTTCCCATCACCTCCTGATGTGGGCCACAAAGAGAATACGGTTCCCCCAGAAGCCCGCTTCATATAACAAACCAGTGTTTCATGCCACATATTTATAGCTGACCAGACAGCCTTCATGCTGGGCTAGGCTGTCATCCATGACACTCTTGTCCTTCAGGATGTCTCAGCAGCTGCAAGATTGAAGTGACCCTCCTCCACACAGCCTCTCTACTGCTGCTGCTTCCATGTGGCACGGAGCTCCTCCCTGTTGATGGCCCTCAGGCTTGCTCTGCCTTGCCTCTACAGGGGGCTCTCCACTTGCTGCTCAGGTTGGATTTCCTAATCCTAGCCACTTCCCAATTGCTGGTTCTTTCCAGCTAGATGTGGCCGACTCACTGTCTCTTGCCCCAACTGTTATGTCTTCATGGTTTCCTGCCAGTTCATCCAGCACCTGTTGTCCCAGGGGGAATGTTGGCTTCACTACAGCCTGACACGCAAGGCTGATAGTGCCTCAGGCGGGCGGTGGATGGGCATGCACGGTTCCCAAAGTAATCCCTAGGGCAGTGTGCCCTCAACCTGGACAGGAGGGCTAATGGCTCTAGCAGCATGTATAGAATGCCTGTCACTGCAGTATCTATGTGCTGTCAGGGGTTCTCAGGAAACACACTGAGAACGGCCCAGGGAGAAACATGTTTTCACCTTCTTGGCAACAAAATGAGAAAGTGCCAAGGCAAGAGCCAGGACTCACCAGGTGGTGCCAGAAGTTCAGCCCCACAAACCTTTCCTCCTCTAGTCCCCATGCTCTCCACCTGCTTTTCCCTTTTCCAAAACCTCCCACACCTCCAGGAGGAGACATGGAGGAAGGGACCTGAAAGTGGCACAGGGCTCCCCACCCATGAAACCCTCCCCTTCATTTCACACACATCCGCCCCAAAAATCTACCAGAGGGAACCCCACACTAGCAGAGGATTCAGGGGGCCTGGAGTCTTCAGCGGCGGGGGTCCTTCCGCTCCGGGTTTTCGGGGCACTTCGGCGGCGCGTCCCGGAGCGAGTGAAGGACCCACCGCCGAACTGCCGCCGAAGACCCGGAGCGGAAGAAGCTCCGGGTCTTTGGCAGTGGGTCCTTCACTCGCTCCGAGTGTGTTCGGCGGCACTGAAGGACCTGGCGCTGAAGACCCACCGAAAACTCTCGTGGGGGCCCCTGAAAACTCTCGTGGGGGCCCCTGTGGGGCCCGGGGCAAATAGCCCCACTTGCCCCCCCCGGGCGGCCCTATGCATGCTGACCCAATGCTGTTCAATCTAAAAGGGCCCCTATAGTTATTGGGGGCAAACCAGAAAGCAGTGGTGTCACCTAGTCTGTGCTTCCAGTCTGAAGGGTATAAGACATGAGTAGTGATGCACTGTGGGGAGGAATGTGGTTACTCAGACGAGAAGCCCGGGTTATTACTAGTGACTTGTGTATTGGTGTATAGGGCCTGGGATATAGAAAACAAACTACACAAAATGGGGGCAGTGGGGTGTGAACTTATGTTTGAGTTGGGGGGTCTCATGGTGCAGGAGGAGTCTCTGGGGGAACCCACTATCTCCTGAATGCACAGGGAAGTTTTGGTAACCAGGGCTTAGTCGCTGGGCAATAAAGAGGTGCCTGTGGCTGTTTCAGGTTGGAAGTCAGGTCTCTGTTACCCTGAATGATCACTGTTGGGGAATAATGGACAGTCAGTGCCCACCTCCACATCCATTTGTAGGAGTGAGCAGCCTGCGAGGCATAGGAAAGGTTTCATTCCAATCTCTTCGGGGCATGTGAAAACCCCTCTCCCAACTCAGCCACTTGGGCGGGCAGCGCAGAGCAGTGTGGAGAGCAAAGAGTTAATGCAGGTAGCCAGAAGTCTGAGTGGGGCAGAAGCCAAAGGATAAATGTGTGTGCCATGCAGATCAGGTGGCAGGTGAAGGGTTAATCCGCACAGCAGGCTCCAGCATAGGGCTCTGCCTGCAGGCTCCTGGAGCCCAGCACAGAGGTAAGGAGCTGGGACTCTGACGTCAAGGGGGCCAGAATAGAACACTCTATTTATAGGCCTGTTCCAGGGGACAGCAGAAGCAGGCCAGAGACTGCGCTCATCATGCTTGCAGCCTTCTTTTTCCTTTTCTAAACAGATCAGAAGGCTGTCCCGCCAGCTGATGTCACCTGCTAAATTTGGGAGAGAGATTCCCCTCTTCCCGGTCACTTCCAAACAGTGCAGAACGCCAGAGCATCATGGCCCCTCTTCCCCTAATACTCCCACCCCCCACAGCCACACACTCCCTCCCCTCTCCTTTCCACCTACCCCCACAGCCACACACTCCCTCCTCTCCTCTTCCCTTCCCTCCCCACCTACCCCCACAGCCACACACTCCCTCCTCTCC